>NW_027611894.1:0-209276 GCF_964261635.1 Lissotriton helveticus | reverse complement strand
GGCACAGGCAGCAATGATTTTACAGCAGGTGATGGGGGTATACTGCCGTGCACCTCCACTCTTATGCAGGCACCTGAACCTGCTCTTCCATATACCAAAGGTACGCTCCACAATATTTCTTGTGCTCTTGTGGGCCCTGTTATATCTCCTTTGACTGGGTGTCGAGAGGTTGAGGTAGGGGGTGAGTATGAAGGAGCGGAGGGCATATGCACTGTCTCCTAAAAGGAAATGGGAGTACATTACTCACATGCATACATGTACATCTTTCTGCAATAGGAGTTAATGGGGTCGTACACTGTGTCTTACCTAGCAGGTATCCTTCACCAAATTCCCCTGCTGTCAGCCGTGCATATATACCGCTGTTTTGAAATATGTAGGAGTCGTGGGTACTCCCAGGAAATTTTGCCACAAGGTCAGTGAAGGTGCACTTGGCATTGCAAATCACCTGCACATTGATGGTGTGGGTGGACTTTCTATTCCTATATATGTATTCTGTGGCAGCAGGGGGACAAATGGGAATGTGTGTGCCATCAATGTAGCCAATGATATGGGGGAAACGCGCCATCTGATAAAAGTCAGATTTTGTTTGGAGCAGTTCAGCATGGGTTGCAGGGAATGATATATAATGGTCAATCCTCTGTAACATGGCATCAATGAATTTGTGGAAAAAGCATGACAGGCTGCTCTGGGTCACCCCACCTACCGCAGCAACCACACTCTGGTAGTTCCCAGACGCAAGCAGGTGTAGGCTGCACAGCACCTGCACGTGGGGTGGAATAGCATGTACCCTTGGGGTAGTGTGCTCCAACAGTGGTTGGAGGTCCCTGATGAGGTCCAAGATGGTGTCTGGGTCCAACCTGTACCTCTGGAGTATCTCTGCCTCTGTGAGCATGAACAAGGTGATACTCTGTCTGTAGACCTGCTCCTCTCTCTGCCATTCCCTCTCTCCTTCCTCCTGTAGCCGTAGCCGTCTCGCAATGACATAGAATGCCGCCATTGTGAAAAAGGAATTGTATTTTGGGTCCTTTTTTATAGGCTGTACCTTGTTACCACCTGATTTCAATCCATGGTAAATACCGACTCTTAAATACCGAATTTCAAGCAAATTCGGTATTTAAGAGCTTACCTACATCTCAATGTTCAATTGTACCACTTCTTATTTACCGATTCTGTATTTTACCGAATCGGTAAATTTACTAAATCGGTAAATGTACCGATTCGCAAACCGTTGCGATTCGATAAATTTACCGATTCGGTAACTTTACCGATTCGGTAAATTTACCGAATCGGACGATTTTCACCCTCCTAAATCCCAAATGCTCAATACCGGTCGGAAATGGCCCAAAATCGTTTTTTTCAGCCGTTACCGACTGGTATTGGGCTACCTACATCTGGCCCCTAATTCCTTTTGACAGTCTATATTTTATCTGTCTGTCTTGTAATGTTGTTAGCATCATACAAATAGGTGCCCTTGGTTTTACAATCGGCACCTTTCTTATGTATGGAACAGGCCTATACTATTAGCTGACTCTTGCATTTACTCAGCCTTCTGGGTCAGTTGAGTAGTGTCCACATGAAATGACGAGTGTTTAGTTTATGTAATGATTATTTAGCCACCAGGCTGGGGCATGACAACACTATGTATTGATCATGTCTAATTTTTATTTTTACATACCAGAACGGGGCCTCATATTCCCGAGCGGTTGCCAGGTGAGGTGAGGTTACCTCCCACAAAAAGCTGGGTGAGTATTTCATTAGACAAAATCAAATCAAAACGATTTTATTCATAACAAAAGTCATATTAACTTTTGTTGAGCGGCGTAGATTAATTCTCCGTTGGTGTGTTTTCTGTACAGCTGCTTTATGATCACTGGGAAATATACAAGCAACTATGTGTATTAGGTATGAGTGCAATTTTTCTCCTTTTCTTTATTCACAGGAAAGGATAACATATTTCTTCTCCTCCAGTATACATTGGGGCTCCAAGTTCCTGGTAGGATGATTTGAATTATACTAATACGCACTTACATTATTATTACTATTATTTTTCACGGTTTTTCACCCTTTGCAGTAGCTATACATCCTTGGTCCTGAAGAAAGCCGGACAGTGTTTTCCGTTTGGCTGAAACATGTTGACCTCCCTGCACAGCGCCACGGTATAGTTATATTTTCAGACTATTAGGCGTCATTTTAACCTTGACACTTGGACAAATCCTGATTAAAAAAAAAAAAATCCTGTCCTAGTAGTCATTTTTAATTGTCACATTCACCTTAGCACTGCACTCTATCAGCACCATTAGAGAAACACCTAGGTAGAGTTACCTCTTTGGTATCCATCTCCGCACCATCATCTGATGGAGTGGGCGTTGTTTGGATCCTCAATTCAATCCCACATGATGATGTGCCGCCAAGAGGGTGGGCTGATGGGAGTTTCTCTGCCTGGTGTTATCTTTCTGGTTGCTGTAAGGTCTCTAGTTTTCTTGAGTTCCTAGTACAGGATCCACACTTGTATTCTCCTTTGACTGGACATCTCTTTTTTTGTAGTTGTTATTATTAAGGAGGGGTTCTGAGATGTTCTGGTCGGTAAATACTTTCCCCTAGACCCCCATTGCACTCTCTTTTTTTCAGCTAACTCTTCTTTAACCCCTTAAGTGCTGCCGTTGGCCGTTGGACATCGCAAGCATAACCTTCGTAGTGCTGCGCACATCCAACGGCCGATGCGGCCCCGCCCGTTTTGCGGAAGTGCCGCACTGCCACGAAATCACGGCCACGGCAAACGGGTTAAGAATATTATATATTTCATTTGGAATGGCATCAGGTCCCACAGCTTTTCCTTTCTTTAAGGTAGTAATAGTATGTAGAATTTCTTCCAAAGTAATAGGGTTACTCAGTTTATCTCTATCAGAATCGGGTAGTGTAGGAAATTTCCAACCTGAGAGAAAATTTCAATATGTTCTTCACTCAAGATTAACTCTTCAGAATAGAGATCTTGGAAGAATTGGGCGAAGGCCTCCTCAATCTCTACGTCCTCTGAGATGATTCTTCCAGAGGTCGGGCATTTAAGATCTTTTACCATATTCCTAGCGTGGTCCGCTTTGGCTTTCCACACAAGGAATTTGCCACATCCCTCTCCGTATTCATGATGGGACAGCCTACTTGCTTCAAACTTCCTTTTAGTTATCACTTCTAGATAGACCGCTAAATCATTTTTGGCCATGGTTAGTTTTTGTATGTTGTTTGAATCGTTCGGAGCGCGTTCTAACGCCACCTGTTTTAGATGTATTGTTGCTTCTAGAGTTTTAATTTCCTCCCTCACTTTCTTATTTTGGGCTATTGAGAGAGAAGTTAATTAGCCTCTCAAAAAAGCTTTATATGTATCCCAAACTTTTGCGGGAATGCAGAGTTTGTATTAAATCAAAAAAAATTCATTAGCTAGGGGTTCTAAAAGTATAGAGCAATTTAATGTCCATCTTCGAAGAGGGAGACTCTTTGGTAAATTGATTTCCAAAAGGACGGCTGAATGATCCGGCAGATGTTCTGGGAGATGACTGACTTTGATCGTGTTCCTGCTAGTGGAGCGATCTACTGGGAAAAAATGATCCTAGATCGGTGAGCACATTTTTTATCATGGAAGGTGAAATTTCCCTGTGCTGTCCCAGGATTACGGTATACAACCTTTACAACGCAACTTTTACAACGCACTACCATTACAATGAAACTTTTACAACGCAAAATCTATTACAACGCATGCATTTACAACGGAGTCATTACAACGCATGACACTACAACGCACACCACTACAACGCATACCATTACAACGCAGTCATTCCAACGCATACCATTACAACGCAAAACTTACCATCCAACACTTACTCTACTGTTGCACCCCCTGGAGTTAGAATAGTAATTTTAACCCCTACACTATCCAATACTTACCCTACTGCTGCACCCCCTGGAGTTAAAATAGTAATTTTTACCCCTACACTATCCAACACTTACCTTATATGCAATATAATGTAATGCGTTGTAATGGTATGCGTTGTAAAAGTAGTATGCGTTGTAGTGGAATGCGTTGTAAAGGTAGTTTCAAAGAATTCGTTGTAATGGTATGCGTTGTAAAAGTGTGCGTTGTAATGGATGTTGCGGTGTAAAAAATGCGTTGTAAAGGTATGCGTTGTAAAAGTGTGCGTTGTAACATCATACATCCCAGGATTACGTCTCTTCACTCCCCATATAGCCAGAAGTCCTATTTCTAACATATTTCAGGACCTTTCGTATGCTCTATGTAACCCCTGCATCTCTCTTGGATGTTGAGTCGTACCTGGGATCCAAGACTATGTTAAAATCCCCCCCATTATAATAGGATCATAAACATCAATTAAGTGGAGAAAAAAGGCTTGTAAACAGGTCAGGTCATCCATATTAGGGCTGTAATAGCTCACGGAGGTAAACCAAGAGCTGTTGATTTTTGCCCTGGCAATTGCCCACCTACCATGTGGATCTACAATAACATTCCCCAAGATTGCTTGTGTTGTATTTTAGAAATAATGGCAACTCCTTTCGTAGGGCAAGTCTGAGTGGTATAAACGCAATGCTCTATCGATTTTTGATTTTTGAGGATCCCTACCCATTCTTCTTTACATAAATGTGGCTCTTGGATAAGCAGAACATCATAGTCCACCAGGCGCAAGTATACTAGGATTTTCCTTCTTCTAGGAAGAACCCTAAGCCCGTTCACAATCCAGGATAAGATTTTCAGATTTTTTGGGCTCTTAGGTCTACTCAAATCTGTCATGGGAAAATAAGTTGTGTAAGCCTGTTTCCTGTATCTCCCCCAGGAGAGAAATTGAAATTTCACTCAATTGAGTAGTTTTATTCATAGATGAGGACATTTGTTTCCCACATGCTCCCCCACCCTGTGCCTAAATATAAACCCTGTGCTTTTTGTATTTTATTTTTATTTTTAAATGCACCCACCCTTTCCCACCCTGGGGAACCCTCCCTCAACTCTGGAGGTATACTAGAGTACCTCCTCTTCAGGCTCTCTTCCTTTCTGGGCAGACGTAAAAAATTTGAATGTTTTTTAATTGGATGTACTTTTAATCTGGTAAATCAAGGAGCTGACTTTGACGGGGTCTCTAAAATTATACTTTTTATTTTTCCACATCATCTTCAGGGAGGCGGGGAATTGGAGTTTTGCAGTGGCACCCAGGCTCCTCAATTCTTGTATGTGTTTTCCCAACTACCACTGCCTGTACTGTGTGGTGAGTGAAATGTCCGACCTGATACAGAAAGACCAGTCCCCTTTATTATATACTCCTTTTTTTAGGCCCACAGCAAGAATCTTTTCTTTAATTAAGTATGTTTTGAAGTTCACTAAAATTCTTCTCGGGTTTTTTTTGTCAGGCCTTTTGGTAAAGGGGTCTCGATGAACTCTTTGTATATCACTTTCCAGGGACTGTTTCTCAATCTCTGGATGAAGCTTATTCAGGAGGTTGATGATAAAGGACCTCATGTCTCCCCCCTCAAGGTCTTCTGGGATTTTTAGGATCCTAATATTGTTCCTTCTTGCGTTACTCTCTAAGCTTTCAAGCTTGTCTGTCAGTTCTCTATCCCACTGGTTTAATCTCAAGACCTCTGATGTATTTTTGTTGACTTGTTTTGAGAGGTCTTCCACTGCCGCTTCCACTACTCCTACTCTTTTCATTGATTTTAAGTTCTAATGTTTCACAGACCCCTTGGATCTTTTGCTGATTGTTTTCTGACACCGCAAATTTCTCTCTCATTTTGGATATTAGAGTAGACAGCAAGGTCTCTGTAGAGGGCTGTTTCCATGAACTGTGACTTGTATCTTGCTGCCTCAGACCCTCTCTCTGATGGGGTGGTTGACTCCGTGGGACATCAGGGCTAAGATTAGGACTGAGACTAGGACTGGAATTAACTAACAACCGTGTAGAGCCATCCTTGGTCATTGGCACCGGCATTGGCTCTGTTACTGCTAATGGGGAGAACCTGTTTTCCAATAAAATTGTATCATTTCTCGCCTCCGTTACTCTTGCATTTGTTTTGCCGCCGGGATTATCTTGAGGCTTATGGGTGAGGCTAGTGCTATTCCCTGCCATTGGGACGTGGGGATTTGAGACAATGCTTATACTTTAAAGTATGTGCGGAGTGAAGGTGTAAATCGAGAACTGGGCGATTTGGTCGGTTTAACTGATTTACGTCTGGTGGCTTTTTTGCTCTCTATAGGTGAGGGCTTATCCACTGACACCTTTTTCTTTTGTGATAAGGGGCAAAATGTTGTGATCTTTTGGTGAGACTGCAGAGTTAATGAAGTAGTCACTACGGGTAGAGCCTCAGTGGGAGATAGATCTTGTTCCCAGAGGCCTCTACTTCTTAAGGTGTACGGGCAGCAGAGCTTCCAGGAGTGCCAAGACTCTTCTCCTACAATAGCAGCGATTTGCCAAGAAAAAAAGTATAACCGGTCCTTCTCCGGTATGGCTCCAAGGATATGGAATGCGCTGTCCAGTGAAACCAGAATGAACCCTTCCTCGGCCTCCTTCAAAAGAGAAGTCAAAGCTATCCTCATGGCTCAATCCACATGAAGTCTATCTATCCTCTGTACTTTATTACTTGTTTTTCACTTATATGCGTCCTTTGTTTATTTTTGCCATTTTACACTAGCATGGCACTGCCTTTTTACTGTTCTTGAATTTTCTAGCACTTCCTTTTTACGTGATTCACTATAGCGTGTTATATTCTGTATACATTTCTACTTGTCATGTAAAGCTCTCTGATACTCGCAAGAGTCTGGTTCGTGCTATATAAAACCTCAAAATAAGAAATAATAAAAATACGTGTTCAGGTTGCTGTTTTTATGTGGTTCCCCTGAAGTCTGTTGTTCTCCATAGCCGCTCTCCCCCTTTTTCGATACCAGCTCCCGCACCCCTTTTTTCCTCCTCCTTACCGGGGTCATTGAAGGGGACTTTGCATCATCTAAATCTGCCCCACTGTTGACTCTCTGCTCATTCACACGATCTCGGGCTGCTGGAGCTAGAAATAAGTGCCTACCCCTCTGAAAGCCGAATATTGCTGCTACAATCTGACCTCTAGCGAGCCGTAGTGCAGCCTCTGCCCAGTTTCCGCCTCGCAGCGGCCCTGCTACTGCCTCTGCCACCGTGGCTCGAAATTCAGGATCCGGCGCTGGTGAAGAAAAGAAGAACGTAGAATCCCCCCTCACCCCCTTCGAGGTCGTCAGCTAAATGCCAGTGAGCTTATATCCAAGAAGCCGTAAGTGTCCTGTTTGTCTGCCGAGAATGCGGAGCAAGTCCGCGACCGCTCTAGCTAGAAGCCGCCATGTTACCCCAGCCTGCGCTGGTGCAGTTTTGGCAGCCTAGCACCACCTTAGCCACCCTTGCACCATGGTGCAGTCTTCCCCTAATTGCAGCCACGATATTGCATAAGGGGCACCTTCCTGCACAAAAATAATCATACAAGATGTTTTGCAGCACACATAGAAAGTGGAGTAATGAACATATTTCTCCTTGTTATGCCTCACCTCGGGAGTACATAGGAACAGTGGTCCCAGTGGATAGTTTCATATACATGGAAAGAAACATTATTTTACAAAAAGAATAAAAAAGAACATATTTTGTACTAAGTGCATAGTATTATTTAATCACACTGGACTTATAACGATTCATAAATTTGTTAACACAGTGTTAAAAAACAGTGCCCCAGGAGGGGAGAGGGAGGGTGGGGTTGTTGTGATTATGGTGAGGATGAGATGGTGAACGTACGGAAGTGTGATTCACACAGTATATTATTTACACAACAGGAAGGCTCACAAATTAGCCAAGGTGTTCACACAATATCCACAATCCAAATAGCCGTGATCAGATAACAAAAAACACAGTGATTCATCGCTGTTGTTGTAACTGGCTAGTATATCAGATGTCAATGTTCCGACCCCTATTGGATTGTAGGTAAGTGAGTCCCTTATGCCGGGGTCTTCCTCAGGAAAAGGGGGGGAAAGGGTTGGTACCCTGAAAAGTTCCTGGTGGCCCTGGGTGTGAAGAAGATGGGAGCGTGGGCTCCAGTGAGGCGAGCGAGACCAAAGTAACAAAAAAGGGGGGTCAGATTCCCTAATGGTCTGCACATAGGCCGGGCATCACTCAGCCTGGGCCTTGAAATATTTGCAATTATTTAGTCATCACATTGGGCAAAGAAGCTCCATACAAAGTACTCTCGCTGCTCCGTAGTACGCCTCCGTCCGTTCTAGTGAAGCAGCGAGAGTACTTGGAGCTCAGTCTTTTTCTTTTATCATGAAGGAGAGCTTTAGTTGTGTTTTTTAGGGGTTAGTTGCCAATGTGTTGGAGGATAGGTCTCTACGCCGGCATCATCCAAAAACACTCTATTTGGGCGTCAGCCAGAAATAGCTCAGAAAACTTCACAATGTACAAAATGCCACAATCAGACTGGTCCTCGGCATCCCCCACTGCAGCCACATAACACAACACCTCCAACAAACTCCACTGGCTCCCAGTCAACAAGAGAATCACCTTTAAAGCTCCTCACACATGTCTACAAAGCTCTCCACGAACCAGGACCACCATATCTGAATCACTGCCTCTTATTCCACATAACCAACAGACAACTTCGCTCCATCCAATTTGCCCTGGCAACCATCCCACAGATTCAAAAGACCAGAACCTGAGGAATATCCCTCTCCTACCTTTTCGCCAAAACCTGCCAAATCCAGTCACTGACCCAATTCAGGATGGATCTCAAGACCTGGCTCTTCCACTTAACCTCCACGCCCGACAGATCAGCATCCTTCTCCTCCTCCAACAGTGTGAGTAGCTGCACTCTACAAACTCTGGCATGTGTGGGTTAAAGCCTTTTTGGTTATTTTCAGAAAACTAAGAAAAAACAGTGATTTAGTGCTACAAGTGAGCTGAGGGAATTCTGTCTTTGCTGGGTTGAGCATTAGGTTCCTGATATCCAATTCTGAATACGATCTATTATGTAGCCTTCATGTTTTGAAGATGTGCAATCTACACATGTAGACAAGACACCCATTTTCAGCACATAGACATTCCGTTCACCATTTGCACTGTAGTGTTATTGTTGAGGTAACACATGAACTGCTACAATCCTGGGTTGAAGAAACTCATGCATTTTTACAGGATGTGGACTGGATTGCAGTTGGCGAGATTGTGCAGGTCTTGGACGCAGTTTTTCAGTAGATAAGAATCTGTCTTGCTCTGAGATAATTCTTAGAGTCCTTGCATCAAAGCAACAATGCCCATCCAAATTTCCAATAGGGCTTTGCCTCTAGATATTCCTTACCTTTACTCAGTGTACAGTCAAAATATCGAATTTTTAATATCGAGTAGCAATAATATCGAGTAAAAAATATAGAATAGACATAATATCGACTAGACAGAATAGACTATCAAAATATCATATAGAAAAGTATTAATATCGAATAGAATAGCATTAATATCGATTCAAAAATATAGAATGGACAAAATATCGAATGGACAGAATATAGACAACAAAAATATCGAATTTTAGGTAAGTAAGTTAATATTATTTTAAATTTTTGTGTAATATAATTCTGTAGCGGGTTGTGGGTTTATAGGGGAATAGGGTGGGAAGTAACTTAATTATAATTAATTAAATATGTAATTTTATTTATTGGTATTTGTTTTGAATTAATTGTTAATTAATTATTAATTGGTAATTAATTAAAATATAATTGGTAATTATTTTTAATTGATTAATTGTTAAATATGTTAATGTTAGTAATTTATTTTCTGTACCAGGTTGTGGGTTTATAGGGGAACAGGGTGGGAAGTAATTTAATTATAATTAATAAAATATGTTAATGTATTTATTGGTATATATTTTGAATGAATTGTTAATTAATTGATAATTAATTAAAATATAATTTGTAATTAATTTTAATTGATTAATTGATAAATATGTTATTGTTGGTAATTTATTTTCTGTAGCGGGTTGTGGGTTTATAGGGGAATAGGGTGGAAAGTAACTTAATTATAATTAATTAAATATGATAATTTATTTATTGGTATTTATTTAGAATTAATTGTTAATTCATTATTAATTGGTAATTAATTAAAATATAATTGGTAATTAATTTTAATTGATTATTTGATAAATATGTTAATTGTAGTCATTTCTTTTTTTTAGCGGGTTGTGGGTTTAGAGGGGAATAGGGTGGGAAGTAATTTAATTATATTTAGTTAAATATGTTAATTTATTTATTGGTATTTATTTTGAATTAATTTTGAATTAATAAGTAATCGGTAATTCATTAAAATATATTTGTTAATTAATTTTAAATAATTGATTAATTGATAATTATGTTAATTTAGTTAATTTATTTTCTGTAGTGGGTTGTGGGTTTATAGGGGAATAGGGTGGGAAGTAATTTAATTGTAAGTAATGACATTTTTTAAATTTTTTGTTTTTGATCTAATTGTTTATTATTTTTAAATTATTAATTAATTTATTGTTAATTGGTAAATAATTTGTATTAGTAGGTAATTATTAATAAAAATAATTGTATTTGCATTTTTAAATGATTAATTAATATAATACATACAAATGTTAATTATTTAAATTAATTTGTAATTGGTATTAATATTCATGTTATTTCTATTTATATATGAAGTATTTACTTTCCCTACTGTTGCACTCACTGGAGTGGGAATAGTAATTGTTACCCTCACACTATCCAACGCATTCCCTACTGTTGCACTCTCTGGAGTGGGAATAGTAATTTTTACCCCTACGCTATACAACGCTTTCCCTACTGTTGCACTCACTGGAGTGGGAATAGTAATATAAACCCCTACGCTATCCAACGCTTTCCCTACTATTGCACTCACTGGAGTGGAAATAGTAATTTTTACCCCTACGCTATCCAACGTTTTCCCTACTGTTGCACTCTCTGGAGTGGGAATAGTAAGTTTTACCCCTACGCTATCCAACGCTTTCCCTACTGTTGCACTCTCTGGAGTGGGAATAGTAATTTTTACCCCTACGCTATCCAACGCTTTTCCTACTGTTGCACTCACTGGAGTGGGAATAGTAAGTTTTACCCCTATGCTATCCAACGCTTTCCCTACTGTTGCACTCACTGGAGTGGAAATAGTAATTTTTACCCCTACGCTATCCAATGCTTTCCCTACTGTTGCACTCTCTGGAGTGGGAATAGTAATTTTTACCCCTACGCTATCCAACGCTTTCCCTACTGTTGCACTCTCTGGAGTGGACATAGTAATTTTTACCCCTACGCTATCCAACGCTTTCCCTACTGTTGCACTCACTGGAGTGGGAATAGTAATTTAAACCCCTATGCTATCCAACGCTTTCCCTAGTGTTGCACTCACTGGAGTGGGAATAGTCATTTTTACCCTCCCACTATCCAACGCTTTCCCTACTGTTGTACTCTCTGGAGTGGGAATAGTAATTTTTACCCCTACGCTATCCAACACTTTCCCTACTGTTGCACTTACGAGAGTGGGAATAGTAATTTAAACCCCTACGCTATCCAAAGTTTTCCCTACTATTGCACTCACTGGAGTGGAAATAGTCATTTTTAACCCTACGCTATCCAACGCTTTCCCTACTGTTGCACTCCCTGGAGTGGGAATAGTAGTTTTTACCCATAGGCTATCCAACGCTTTCCCTACTGTTGCACTCACTGGAGTGGGAATAGTAATTGTTACCCCTACGCTATCCAGCGCTTTCCCTACTGTTGCACTCACTGGAGTGGTAATAGTAAATGTAACCCTCTCGCTATCGTATGGTAAAAATATTGTATATGTTTGTTAATAATATATGTATATATATCTATGTATTAAAATTATTATTTATATTTTTTTAAGTTACATTAATTATTTATTAATTTTAAGTTTATTTAAGTATATTAAGTATGTTTAAATTAATTATATTTATTATTATATTAATTTTAAATTACTCTTAAGACATTGGTATTGTCAATGAGAAGTCGCCATCACTTAAAGCTAATCATGTTTTTCTATGCTTAATTGAGGCTGTCCAAATAGTGATAATAGGGGCATCTAGTCGATTGATTAAACCATATTGATTATAGGATTTTGGTCATCCAAACCCTGCTTTGTAAACTCTCATATCTGAATGCAAATTTCTCACCATTATGGGCTTTTAATATTGCAAACATTTTTGCAAAATTTTACTTTTTTGATTCCCTCTCGAACATGATTAAACTGGCTCTCACCTGAATGTTATTTTTAATGAGAATGAAGCAATTCATAAAAATTTATTTTAAATGTATGTATCACAACACCTAACACAGGGCATTGAAATAAAAAACATGCAGAGTTGAAAGAGACTAGAGAAGAGTTTGGCTAGAGTGACTGAAGGTATGGCCTGAGATAAAAAACTAATCAAACTCATGAGAATGAAATCTAGTGCAAACCTAAGCTCTGAGGGCAGCCAGTTCGAGAGATGGGAGGAGGCTGTAGAGAAGGCATTGGCAAGATCCCATTCTTACAATATTTTACAACAACGATGATGGCGGTGGAGACCACTCTGTCTCTGTTATGATCAAACTCTTCCCATGAACTGACAGAGTAAAGGTGGTCCGAGAGGTGTGGCTGTATGTCGACCCACCTAATTTAGATGGGTGTACATTTAGCCATTTTTCAATGCCATCGACCCCTGGAAAAAAAATGCGAGAAAGGGGCACTGTAAAGTGCTCAATGCCCCATTCACCAAGAGGAAGCTCCCATGCTAAAAGTGTGTCATCCATTGAGAGAGGACTCAAGAGTAAAGACAGGAGATTCCACAGAGGAGAAAAATAGGGACATTTTGCCAATGTGGCAAACAATAGCTAGGGTGTAACACAATCTCAGGTCGAAGGAGAAAGAAGTAGAAGAATATTTTCAATAACAGACAGTTTTTCATGCAATAAACATTAGCCAACAGATGGGTGTTGTCTGTGTGCTGCTAGATGGAAATATTTTTGCCATACAACAGCACAAGAAGAAAACATTGAAGACCATGAGTGTAAAAGCAAAGGACAAGCACTCCACAGGGCACAGGAAAAGTGGCAGACCTCAAGAAGTTCACCAGCACAAACTGGAAACAACCAGAAAGGAAGTATGATAACTACACCAATACTGACCTACATGAATTAAGTGCAATTCTAGAGCACAATATGCACTGATAAAAAGTGTGTGGTAAAAATAGCTGAATTGCTAAGTATAGAGCAAAGATCATATTGAGACCTTACTGACTTACATTGATTTTAACAATGATTTTATGCAGAAAATTAATATAATTTGAAGGCATGTGTTAAAACTGTTTAGGCTACCTTGAACAAATATTAGTTGTGCCCTGGCGCTCTAAAGTGACAAATTGAGAAGAACTGACTCACTAAGGATATTGCTTCAGCGGTATCAATACGCTGAAAAAAATATCATATTTTAAGAAGCAACAATTAGAATATGATAACAAGGGAAAGACAAGGAGAAGGCTAGCTATCAGAATGTAATATACAAGACTCTACCCACACAGGTTGAATGTACTGTACTTTCCCATGACAGATTGATTGTAAATGGTAACTTCACTTGCAAAGTTTCTGGCAATTGCTACATTTCTGTTCCACTGTGGCTATTGTCTCTTGTCCTTGCACATGATATCTCTTAGCACTCCATAACACTATAGAATTGATACATGCCCTATTTAGACACAGATCAGCACACTAATAATGCCATCAGAGCTAATTTATACACCACATTCAGCTTCCCAATGGATGAGGGTCCCACACTTGCATCCCGCTGTTGCCTCCCAGGGATAAGGTGGATTTGTACAAAAGCATGCAAACAATCACAGATGATCTGTGATGTAGATCTAATATTCACACATTAGTTACTCACTTCCTGGGTTTTCACATGACTTAATTTGTCCTAAACAACAGACCTATCTCAAACATTGCACATTTACTCCATGGTCAGAGTATATGGCATCTAGTTTTGTTTGCCAAATACCACCTACACTTTAGACAAGATGCAGCACCCTAGGTTTCTGCACACATAAACACTTGATATAACAAATGAGAGTTCAAACACCATATACAAAATACATCATTTTATTTTCATCTATGATTCTTAGTCAAAAAATATTTTTATACAAATTTCTTTTCATGGTTAAATCACATAAAATTCAATGACGCGCCCCAAGTATCCCATTCATTCCTTATGCTTGGGATACTTGGGGCGTGTCATTGAATTTTATGTGATTTAACCATGAAAAATGTTTTGTATAAAAATATTTTTTGACTAAGAATTATAGATGAAAATAAAATGATGTATTTTGTATATGGTGTTTGAACTCTCATTGAATGGCCCCTATTGGAAAGTGAGCTCAGAGCTTTGTTCGTTGAAAAAGATTTTTGGACTCCGTATGAGCCTTTAACCCAAATAAATAGGGCAGTGCCACGTCTCTTGATTCTGGATACTGTGTTTTCCCCTGTTTGGTCTGCCCTACATCATTGCCAGGGGGCCCCTCTTTCAATATTAGGCCGCCATTTTCTATCCTGGTGGCGGCGCTCGCGTTTTTTCTTCAAAAGTGACAGACATATCACTGCACCTTCGCTACATTAAGGAAAGAGGTGATATTTGTCTAATTTGATTCACTGAGTTTTTCCAAGGGGGGTTTTCCTCCTAATGTCCTGTTTTTGGGTGCGTTTATGAGGTGGAGACTTAAGGTACCTCATAGTGCCCGTCTTCAGCACCAACTCGACAATCTTCATGCCAGAATAATGGTGAGCTATCGGTTTTATTCCTGTTACTCCCGTTGCCCGGTCTGATGCTCCTTATATCGCGGAGCTCTACATTCTTTTTCGCCAAATGGCCGCCATTTTGTGTTCTACTGGTGGTGATTCCGTTTTACGTCAGCTACTGCACCTTATACCTTACGTCTTTTTGCTACATGTTGAGGATGCGATATGTCTGACTATGGCCCCGAGGTTTTGCCACAAGAGATTTTTCTTTGACTTTGACAATTGATTCGACTCATTGAAAGCCCCATACTAGTCATGTGGTCCTGCATTGCTATCTTTTTTTGCTAACTGTCTTTTCTGATATGTTCCTCATTATGGCGATGTCTATATTTTGAGTGCACTGCTGTTTATATTTTCTACTAATTGTGCCTGTGATGTTTTTTCCTCCACTGGGATGTTCTCAATGGCAACATCATATTGAGTTATGTGCTGTGAATTCAATATGTGTTTAACCATATTCTGAATACCCTACTGTTTTCCAGAGTGCTGTTTTCTTACCGGATGTCATACATGCTATACTTGTGAGTATTTTTGGTCCTCTTGAATTCTCTAATGGCTGACAACATGGGTCTTTCTCCCAAGACAAAAGACTCGAAAGGTAATCTTAAAAGGTCAAAGCAAACTTCTCCTACTCTGGAACTAGCTCAGAGGGGTGCTAGTACTACGTTGGATACTATTTTGTCTCGATTAAATGCTGTTCATGACATTGCGCAATCGACTAAAATTAACACTGACTTACTTCAAGTTGAGGTTGCAGCAATCAGAAGTGATTTCAAGTCCTTTTCACTTTGTGTTTCGGCTGCTGAATCGCAGATAAGTGGTGTGGAAGATACTGCGCAACAGCATTCTAAATCAATGCAACAGATGGAACGCTCCATGGTGGCGTTGAGGAGAGATCTTACGGAACAGGAAGATCGTAATTGCAGAAGCAATCTCCGTATTTTTGGTCTGGCCGAGGATGCGGCGAAATCAGCGCCCTCATTGTTAGACTTTTTATATCAATGAATTCCTTCTTTTTTTACAGATTTCCTTTTAGAAAGACTTTGAAATTGAATGTGCTCACCGAGTGCCTATCTTTCGGCCCAAATCTTCACCTCATCCTAGGGCAGTGATTTTTAAACCACTCTGAACAAATTTTAGCTCAAATGAGGAAGATCAAGGCGGTTACATGGGAGGGCCACAGGATTGCTATTTCCCAAGACTTTGCCAGGGATACTGTTATCAGACGGAAAGGTTTTCTTAACCTGCGAAGAAGACTACTCGACATAAACATTCCGTTTTCCTTTGCTGGTCCTTCAAGATTTTGTCGTACCCAACTTTTATATGAGCCATCGGATCTTTCGGCCTTCCTGGATAATCAGGTGGAGTCCCAGATGGATTCTTCACCTTCTTCTGGCCCCTCTGGTTCTTGAATATTGCCTGACATGTTGTTCTTTCTTGTAACCCTTTTGGATTGCAGGTTTGGATGTAGGCTAATGCTATGATCATTAGGCTTCTAGATATGCATATGGTTTATGATGTGTTCCGTGGTTACCATGTTTTCACCTCTTTATTTGCATTGCAGGTTCTGTATCTTTTTGTTTTCTTTCTTCTTTTGCCTTTCTTGTTTATTTCGTTTATTCCCAGATTGTTATTTTTTGTCTCATTGCTGGTATTTTGTTATTATGTCTCCCACTTCATGTATTTCATCTCTTTTTTTCCCTTCTTATGAATGCATTATTACATATTGGTAGTATTTCATTGTTCATTTTCGATGCTCTCTATGTTGTTCTCTCTTATCTCCTTTTCTTGTCTGTTTATCGTTTGTGTTGAAATTTAGTTCTATGTGTGGTCTGATGTTTTTAGGTATTCTGTTTCTTCCGTTGTTTATATTTGTGGATACTCTTATTCTTGTATAGTGTTTTCTACATTAATTGATCTTTTATACCTGCCTTTATTTATATTTATGTGAGTGTATCATCAGTTTTCTGTTTCATGTTTATCTCCTTTTTATTTAGGTTCTATATTTATTGTTCTGTATTGCTTAATGTTTTGGATTAATATATTGGTTCTGGAATGATTTCTCTTTTGCTATTTTTTCTAGGCTTGTCCGATATGTATGTTTATCTCTTTGTTCATTAATTGCTCCTTTGTATCTGCTTTTATTTGTCTTTATGTGAGTTTATCATTTATCTCCGTTTTTTCTTTTCTGCCTTCATTACTCTTATTGATTTGTCTTTCTATTTATTGTTCTTTATCGATTGTTTGATTGTTCTGCTGTTTTAATATATTGAGATAGGGGATTAACCGCGGTATACTATTTATACGAGGTTGGGGAGGTATGAATTAATCTCGTGCGATATGTATTTATCTCTCTGTTCATTAATTGATCTTCTATATCTGCTTTTATTTGTCTTTCTGTGTGTTTACCATTTATCTCCATTTTTTTGCCTTCCTTACGCTTACTGTTTTGGCTTTCTAATTATTGTTTTTTATCAGATGTTCCTCCGATTTAATATATTGCGATATGAGATTAACTGCATTATGCTATTTGTTCAAGGTTTGTGAGATATGAATTAATATCTTTTAGGTTTTTCTGATCATTTTGATGAACTTATATTTATTGCTATTCCTTGTTAAATTTGGCTTATGCTAATACTTCTAAAGTGCTACATTGCAAATTAGTTTTTATCTGTTTTATACATTTATTTTGTTTCTCTTTCTACTGTTTGCTGGTCTCTGTTTTGACCGAATCTGCTTTTGTCTTTCTTATTACTGGATATACTCACGAATATCTGTATCGTAGGTTTGTAAATCTCTCATATGATTCTTTCTAGTTCTTCCTTTTTCTCTCTTTAGTGTATAGAGTAATGAATTTTTCTATCTTTTTTCCTTCTTGGCCTTTCTGCTTCCCTTTCCATGTTCCCCCGCGTATGGATTTGGTCTCTTTTAGACCTCCCCTGGTGGGTCTCTTTCTTCTTGTCTTTCTGTTTCTTTTTTCCGGTTTTCTTTCTTCTCTTTCTCTTTTCCCTCTCTTTCCCTTTCCTCTCTTTCCTTGGATCTCCTGCTGGCGCTTATTATTTGTGGTGTCTTTATTTACATTGTGTCTATGTTGTTTTGCGATTATTGTGTTTGGAATATATATCTTCTTTATTATCAGGGTTTAGTGAATTTTTTGTTCTTCTGTTTTTATGCCAGGTTTAAATGTATTGTCGCTTAATGTACGTGGCTTGAATCACCCGGTGAAAAGGGCAAACATTTTGGATTATTGTAAACATCTCTCTACTGATTTAGTCTTATTACAGGAAACAAAAATATCATTCAAAGAAGCTTTGCTTTTGAGGAAAGAATGGGTCCTTGATGTGGTATGTTCGGATGCTTTTGGTAAAAAGAATGGAGTAGTAACTTTAGTTTCTAAAAATTCAGGGCTGTCTGTGGTTTCTGCGGAGCATGATTCGGAAGGACGCTGGTTGCTGACCCGACTTTCTAATGGTTCTCTCGATCTTTACGTTATGAATATTTATGCTCCCACCAGTGATGATCCATCATTTTGGCGTTTGATTATTAAGAAAATGTCCAATGTTCCTCATAAGGGTAATCTGATAGTAGGTGGAGATTTTAATCTTCCAATGGACCCGATTTTGGATAGACATTCTGCTTTTAAATTTCGTCCCCCTAGAGCTCACAAAGAGATGACCAATATGTGTTCTTCTATTAATCTTCAAGATCTGTGGCGACTACACAACCCTACTGGTACTGACTTCACTTTTTTCTCTTCTCCTCATTCTAGTTTCTCTTGTATTGATTATCTTTTGTTCCACTCAGCTCTTTAACAGTTTTCGTCATCCCCTTACATTCATCCTATCCTTGTCTCTGATCATGCTGCTGTATCCTTTTCTCTCCTCAATCTTGCTGATAAGAAAGAACCTCGTACCTGGAGGTTGAATACGGAGATTTTGCGTGATCATACTCAGGTTGCGGCTTTGAATGATAAGATTGATAACTTTTTTTCTGATAATGAGGATTCGGTCAGGTCTCCAGTAGTTTTGTGGGAGTTTTGTGGGATGCTTTTAAATGTACGCTTAGAGGACAAATTATTAAACGTAAGGCGAAAAGAAATGCTGATATTAAGAAGGAACTTAGGGCCAGATGTAGGTGGCCCGATTCCGGTCCGGTAAAGGCCAAAAATACCAAATTTCGGCCTTTACCGACCGGTATTTGGCTTTTGTGATGTAGGGGACACAAAAACGTCCGATTCGGTAAATTTACAGAATCGGTAAATTTACCGATTCAGAAACTTTACAGAATCTGTAAATTTACCAAATCGGTAAATTTTCCCAATCGGTAAAGTTTCTGATTCGGTAAATTTACCGATTCGGTAAATTTACCGAATCGTAAATTAAGAAATGGTAAAAATGACTATTGAGATGTAGGTAACCTCTTAAATACCGAATTTGCATGAAATTCTGTATTTAAGAGTCAGTATTTACCATGGAATGAAATCAGGTGGTAACCAGGTGCAGGCTATAAAAAAAAGGCCCAAAATGCAACAGTTTTACCAGAATGGCGGCATTCTACGTGATTGTGAGGCGGCTACGGCTACAGGCAGAAGGAGAGAGGATCTGGAGAAGGGAGGAGCAGGTCTTCAGACAGAGGATCACCCTATTCCAACTAACTGAGCCAGAGATCCTACAAAGGTACAGGCTAGACCCCAAAACCATCCTGGACCTTATCAGGGACCTCCATCCACTGTTGGACCACCCAACCCCAAGGGCACACGCCATCCCACCACATGTGCAGGTGCTGTGCAGCCTACACCTGCTTGCATCTGGAAGTTACCAGAGTGTGGTTGCTGCGGTAGGTGGGGTGTCGCAGAGCTGCCTGTCCCGTTTTTTAATGAAATTTCTAGACGCCATGTTGCAGAGAATGCATAATTACATCAGCTTCCCTGCAACGCATGCAGAACTGCTCAGGACCAAGACAGACTTTTATCAGATGGCGCATTTTCCCAACATCATTGGCTGTATTGATGGCACCCACATACCAATATGTCCACCTGCTGCCACAGAGTACATTTATAGGAACAGGAAGTCCAGCCGCACCATAAATGTACAGGTGATCTGTAATTCAAAGTACATCATCACGGACATAGTTGCCAAATTTCCCGGGAGTACCCACGACTCATACATCTTTCAAAACAGTGGGATCTACACACCCCTGACAGCGGGGGAATTTGGCGAAGGATACTTGCTAGGTAACACACTGTGTCAAACTCCCTTGATACATATTGCAGATGGATGTGTATGTGTGCATTTGAGTAATGTTTTGTTCTTGTTACAAAAAGCGGACAGTGCATATGCCCTCCGGTCCTTCATCCTTACACCCTACCTCAACCCTTCAACACCCAGCCAGAGGAGATACAACAGGGCACACATATCTGCCAGGAACATTGTAGAGCGCACTTTTGGCTTGTGGAAGAGCAGGTTCCGCTGCCTACATAAAAGTGGAGGGGTACGCCAGTATACACCAGTCACCTGCTGCAAGATGATTGCAACCTGTGCAATGTTGCACAACCTTGCGGTTAAGAAGGGCACAGAAGTGGATTTATCTGATTATGAGGACCATGATGATGAACAAGCACTGCCTGAACCACACACAACTGGAGTTGCAACACCAACAGATGGCAGACACAGACGGAAAGAGATCACACGCAATTTTTTTTAAGTAAGTAAAGAGACACAGACAGGTAGAGTATGCACCCAACGTAGTTTAATTGTGTCACTACGCAGGTTTCTAAAGCACAAATGTGCAACACAAATTATTTACATTCGATGATGTGAGTCCTGGGTCACTTCCCCATTAACTAAAATACTCATTTGCATCCATGCCTACCAGTGCCAGATGTTTGGTGCTCGCTGTGTTCACTTTTTCGTTTGGACTGTAGCCTCAGCGTTTCGCCTGCTGCTCCTCCTTGTCTCTACGACAAGGGGGCTTGCCATGCTGCTCCTACTGGTGCTCCCTTCACTCTCTGGCACATCCAGAGCAGCAGTTTGTGCTGTTTGTGCATTTATCAACACCTCAAGAGCACTGGTCATCCTGGCTATGCCCCTAGTGACCTCATTACTGTTTTGCGTTAGTCCCTCCTGCATGTTTATGCTTCTCCTGCATAGCAGGGATGTGGCTGTGGCCAGGTGGTTGATCGCTTTATTATGTTGATGTGCACGCTGCTTTTCCTTGCGCCTTGATGCAATTTCATTGCCTAGTTTGGTGCACAGAAGCTGCACCGATTGTGACATTTTACGCATCCCTGCAGCCATCTCCTTGTTGACATCTACTAGTTCCCTGATGCCCTTTCCTATGTCTTCCATGTTGTTGTTCGGGTTCCTCATTTGGCGTTGGCAAGACATGATTGCCTTTCCCTGCATCCTCTAGATTTTTACCATGCTCCCCTCCAGGCCACTGAACACACTTGAACCCTTCACACGTGCAGCTACACTGCTTTCTTCGACTCTGCGGCATCTTGTGCTGCAGTGTGGCAGAGCTACCATCCCCAGGCAAGGTGTGTGTGTCTTCCCCCTCCATGTCACCTGCTGATGACTCCATTTCCAATAGTGGAGCCACAGCATGCCTCCTGCTTGGTTGTGATGCAGGTGTTGTCACATGCAGAGTTGCTGGCATTTCTGGGGATGACAATAACAGAGGGGATTGTGAACGTTCTGGGGATACCTGCAACTCTGGAGCAATTTCTGTGTCTTGGGAAGGAGGATGGCTACTTGGTGCACCTGTGTCCTGTGATACATTCTGTGCACTTGGACCTGGCTCCTGACTCTCATCCCTCTCTGGTGCCGTGCCTTCAGTCTCCTGGGAACGCCTGCGAGATGTGTCACCTGTGGACATATGAGAGTACACTAGCTAAGTGCTACTGTCTTACAGACACTACAATTAAATAATTTTCACTTGAACAATGTACATGTTGCCTACGCTTCATTCTGTCTGCAATCATTTCCCTGACTTGCTGGTTGCTGTGCTGTATGACATGGTCTTTCATTTCCTTACTACATGTCCCATGATGCATTGCTCCTGTATAGTGCTAGCAGTACTGGACTGGGGTTCACTTAGCTGCAAATGGTAAAGGGAAGGATGAGGGTGTGGGGGGATTGCTGTGCATGCGTCTTACCTTTTCTGCTTGCAGCTCTGGCTGAGCTGTCTACTTCTCCCAGTCCGCAGACGCTGTCAGGTTCTATGGTTGAGGCCACCTTCTCCTCCAGGTCAGTAAGGGGGAGTGCTGGGTTCTTCCCTCCACCAGTTTTGGTTGCCTGCTTGTGGTGTTCAGCCATTTTTTTTTGTTAGGCTCCTGAGGTCGTAGAACCTCTTTTTCAGGTCCTCTATGTCTCTGTTAGTGACTCCAACTGCATTCACTTTGTCAAGTATGTCCAGCCAGAGTTTCCTTTTGGCAGATTCAGCCACAGTGAGGGACTGCCTTCCAAACAGTTTTTGGTGCACCTTCACCACCTCCTCAACAAGGACCTGCAGCTCCATGCGGAGAAGTTTCCTCTTCCTCTCTGACTCCTCTTTGTCTTTGCTGCTTGCCATTTTTCAAATTTAAAAGTGCACAAAACTCTTTCTGCTGCTCAGGGACTCTCTGCTCCAACTGCCTCTCCAGAAGCTTCTAATTAGTTGCAGCTGCCTGTGTAGCCACTTCCTGGTAGGGAGGGGGAGGGTGGTAGCACCTGATTGGCTGCCTACTTAAGTTTCACTTTTGTTTGCTCTTCAATTCAGTATTTACCGAATCGGTATTTCCCATTGAATGGGGAATACCGATTCGGTAAATACCGATTTGGTAAATACCGAATGTCCGATTCCGAATTTTACCGAATCGGTAAAAAATACAGATTTTTTACCTACATTGCATTTACCGACTCATAAATACCGAATCGGTAAAATTCGGTATTTAAGAGTCGGTAAATTGCAATTCCCTACATCTAGTCCTTAATGCCCTTTCAGATCAAATCAAGATGCAAGAGTCTCTCTATCGTAATTCTAAAGACAAACATCTAAACGTTTACTTTTAAAAAACCGCGCAGGTAAGATTTTAGCGGCGACGTTAAAGTTTCAGGAATCTAATATTAGGTCATCCCAAATATCTTGCATTACTGATAGTTCTGGTACTAAGAAATTTCAAACTAAGGATATTCTTTTTTTTGTGTCAAAATTGTTTATTGGAGTTCAAAGATAGGCAATTTCATAGGTTACAAAACAATATAATAAATATAAATCTGTATGTGACAAATTATATACACCTGTAATATATTAAGGAAGAGGAAAAAAGGAGGGAAAGGGGAAAAAGGAGAAGGGAAAAAGCTATATATAGAGAGGGAAAGAAAAGAGAATTCGAATTTTAGGAATCGCAAAGAAAGGGGGTCCACACCTGCTGGAATATTTGTTCTTGGTCTTGTATCCTATAAATTACCTTTTCATAGGATGCTGTCTGTATCATCGCAACCATCCAGTCCTCTTTGGAGGGAGGGCTAGGTGATTGCCACAGCCTTAAAACACAAAGTTTAGCAGCAGTAAGTGCAGTGTGTAAGAGTCGACTTTGAGGTCGTGAAATAGAAGGAAAACTTCTAAAGTCATGTAGCAAAATAGTGGCAGGTGTGAAAGGGAGTGAAAGAGGAATAGTTTCTAGTAGTGTAGATCCTATTTGCTGCCAAAATTGTTTTATAAAAGGACATTCAAAAATTATATGCAGGAGGTCACAATTAGCTTCAGAGCATCTCCAACACCTAGAATGCGATGATAATCCAGCTTGTTGCAACTTTAAGGGAGTCCAATGCCAATCATGTAAAGTTTTAAAAACACAGAACTTCATTCGTGCTTCACGAGTGCCCTTATCCAGGGCTTCCAATATGTCTGGCCAGGTATCTTCATCTATGGTGATATGAAGCCGTTCCTGCCATTTATCACGGAGAGTAGCAAGAAGTGGCTGCGAATATAAATGGTTAATCAGAGATCTAAATAAACCTGACATGACACTTTTATGTCGGCCCCAAGTGCAAAGAAAAGTCAAAATCTGCGAAGTTTGCAGTGTCCAAGGGGGGAGGCCAAGACATCTCTTCAGAGAATGTTGAAGTTGTAATTTGCTGATTTCGCCAAATGGTCTCTTTTGAGTTTCTCCATGTGGGGAAGAATACAGGCGGTGAGAATGGTTACTTTGCCCCGATTTACTTATGTTTTGGGAATGCTCCCAATTATTATACCTTTAGCCACACTTCGTCGCATAGATTCTCGCATTCGATCCTTTGTCTGGGGAAATATGCGACCTCGTGTGTCTGCTGCTAAACTAATAGCACGCCGCTCCCATGGTGGTCTAAGTCTACCATCGATAGAGCACTACTCTCTAGCTTTACACCTTTCACAGCTGTCTTACTTGCTCCCAGGTGCAACTGACTCTCCTCAATGGGTTTCAATAGAACGCTCAATACTTGAATGTGAGGATGGTCTTAATTTTTTGTACAATGTTCGTAAACCTAGGACTACTCCTGCACATCCTGTGCTCAATGCCATATATCAAACATGGCAACATGCACATCGTCTACTGCGCATTGCCCATCGTTTACATTCTAAAGCTCCCATCTGGAAGAATGAAAGCATTCGAATTAATGGACAAGCACTTTCTTGGCCTGAATGGAGCTCAAGAGGAATTTTAATCTTAGATCAACTTATAGTAGGTGGTGAACTGAAATCTTTTGAGATTCTCTGTGAAGAATTTGATCTTCCTTTCCATCAGGCTTCGAGATATTTACTAAGGATATTCTTGAGGTTTTTCGTGAATATTATAGTAAATTGTATACTCCTCTTAATCAATCTTCATTTGATCAATGTCAACAATTTTAAAAGACGATCCCTATTCAGACTGTTTCGGATGCTGATGGTGTGAAGCTGGGTGGTCCGATTACATCTGAAGAGATCGTTCATGCTATTAGCCACTCGCTCTGGAAAAGCTCCGGGTCCTGATGGCTTTCCCATCATGTTCTATAAGACTTTTCTTCCATCTGTCGTTCCTCGCCTTAAGGTTGTCTTTGATACTTTTATTTCATCGGGTTCGGTTTCGGGGTCAGCTACAGAGGCTACTATCGTGGTGATTCCGAAAGAAGGTAAAGATCACTCGGATCCTAAGAATTTTCGCCCAATATCCCTCCTTAATATGGAAGCAAAACTCTTCGCCAAAATCTTGGCCAAGCGTTTGGAACCTTATATTCCACTGCTTATTCATCCATCCCAGACAGGTTTTTTTAAAGGTAGATTAGCTAGAGATAATATCCATACCTTTTGCCACATCACAGGGAAAGCAAAACTATCTACCCTTCCGGCGGCTGCTCTTGCCCTTGATGCCGAGAAGGCTTTTGACAAGGTCTCCTGGACTTTTTTACATGCCGTACTTTGTGCGCACAATCTTGGTGATTCCTTTGTCAAGATGGTTATGTCTTTATATGCACATCCTAGAGCGAATATTAGAGTTAATGGTGCTACATCCTCGTTTTTTAATCTTTGTCAAGGTACTAGACAAGGATGTCCATTGTCACTTCTTTTGTTTTTATTTTCAATTGACCCGCTTCTTCGGTTAATTAATCTTCATCAAGGTATTAAAGGTTTTAATTTTGACTGACACTGCATCAAAACAGCTGCTTATGCAGATGACGTGCTAATTTTTTCTGATGATGTCGCTACAGCAATTCCTGCTATCTCAGATACTATTAATCTTTTTTCTAGTGTTTCTGGGTATACCCTTAACAAGGACAAAACAGAGATGTTTCCTCTCAATGCTTATTGTTTTCCAGCACATATGGGGAATGCTAGCTTTAAATGGCAATCAAAACAGATTAAATATTTGGGGATTTGGTTTCGAAGTACTTTATATTATACAGTTGCTTTTAACGAAGCTCAAACTTTACTCAAGATTCGTCAACTGTTGGATACGTGGTCTCCTAAGCATATCTCTTGGTGGGGACTCCTTCAAACTTTGAAAATGATGATAACTTTTTTTCATGACATTGATTCCCTCACCTCTAAGTACCTTTGGAGTGATAAGAAAGCTAGAATGTTTGGAAGCCCTATGATATGGGTGGTTGTAATTTTCCAGATTGGGAGAAATATCAGTTAGCTTTCTTAGCCTCTCAGGGGGCCCTTTGGTTCTCTTCAGATCCTCGCCATACGCCATCTGTTTTTATTGTATTTCTATTTTGATCAACTGTATCACTTTCTTATTGTATTTAACTATTTATATGTCTTTTTGGAAACTAATAAAATAATTGAACAAATAAATAAATAAATGTGGCTCGGTGGAGATGTAATTCTACTTTTTCGTGTAACATTATATTTGGATTTGGCCCAAAGTAGTAAAGTTCTTCAATAGTATAAAAGTCAATTTAGTAGCAGTAAATCTACACATGTATATTTACCTTTGTATATAGCCCCCTAGGTTTATATACGTATAATTAATCAACCTCAGCCTAGCATTTCGAGTGACTGTTACAAGTCCAAAATATCTTATGCAATAACTGTTCATTGAGTTTCTCTCCAGTCTTCCTGATTCAACATATCCCCAAATTCTCCACTCTAGTCATCTCTAGACTGCAACGTATTACAGATTCTAGATATTTTCTTGCTGCCTACTCCTATTATCAAACTCTTTTAATGATATTATGTACCTCTGGCTCTGGGTAAAATTAATTGTTGAGGCCATCCTAGCCTATGTAAGAACATTAGTGGTCCTAACTTCTGTCTATGGAAAAAGGCATTAAAACCCATCATCATTCCATCTTCATTTATATCCCCCAGCTGTCTGGGACTTTTTTCATAAACTTCATGAGAACAACATAATAGTGTGTGCCAAAGGCCTTATAGGGATGAGTTGGCCTGTTCTGGAAACGGGATTATGGCCTGCACGGCGGCGCATGGAGTTTTGGCAAATTGGGACATATGTGCGGTTGCGCATGACTTCCTGGAAGGTAGTTATCCTGAAGGAGATGCAAGTTGTCCTTGGATCGTGCTAGAGGCTCCTCCAATTGAAGAACATGTATGGTCATTTCCGTTACTAAATTGGATGGGGGAACTTTTTGCTGACAATAACAATGACTTCCTTTTGGAGGCTGTTGCGACATACTGTGCATACAAGCTGATGGTTTAAATTGGCAATGGTCCAGCATGCGATGCTTGCACCACTCAAGTTGTTTTCTTCTCTCCGTGGTGAATTTTTTTTCCACTTGCATTTTTTCCTTTTTAAAGACATTCTTTTCTTTTTGTCCCTTTCATTTCCACGTGATCGATTTTTGACAAGACTGAACTTATTCTGTCTCCCACAAACTTGAACCCTGTATTCTTATTATGTTTCTCTTTCGTGCATTGGCCTGATCAAGGGAGGGTGTAGTGAGGATTCGGTTCTGCCTGCACACATTGCTAAGTTAGCATTAGTGAGTTATTTGTTCAAACACCATTTTGCCGCTTTTGCCCATAATACTACATGTCTCTGGCTTTTTAAAGACAAACTACTTGCTTTCCTTCACAAGAGAATGGTCTGTTTTTCACATCTCTTTACTCAGACTGTGACCTCAAGTCTGCTCAAAGTGTTCAAGGTTAAAATAACAATGTATGATGTTGATACAGGTTGATCAGCCCATGCTCTAGACATTGTCATTATATATATATATGTATATATATATATATATATATATATATATATATATATTGTGTACCTCAATCGCCTTAAGCATTACCAAAGCACACAACATATTCCGACCATCCGGTCTGTCTATTCGTGCATGCCTTTCCGCTTCACCTGTTGTGCAAATGCCTGACGCGTTTCGGGGTCGAGACCCCTCTTCAGAGGCTGCAATAATGGCATTCAGGAAACGCTTTGCTTGGTTTGGGACTCATTTTATTAGACAAGCCCCCCAGTGGGCGTTGGCTGAGTGCATCGACAACTGGTGTGAAGCTGGGACTTGTAGTCCGCAAAGCGCCGGGTGTTCGTAACTTGTAGTAAGTCTGAGTGCACATTAATTGTTCATGCTTGTCATCAAATACCTTCGTAGGTGGTGTCACGTTGAGGCATGCTGCATCAGTTGAGGAGCGCTGTGCCATAAAGTTCCAATCAGTTTGGGACTGAAGCCTCGCTTGCTGGATGTGCCTTGTCTCCAACAGGCAGTGGTGCATTTGGCCACGGCCAGGCCGCCGCGTGAAATTTTGTACCTCAATCGCCTTAGGCATTACCAAAGCACACAACATTGCTCTGACCATCCGGTCTGTCTATTCGTGCATGCCTTTCCGCTTCACCTGTTGTGCAAATGCCTGACGCGTTTCGGGGTCGAGACCCCTCTTCAGAGGCTGCAATAATGGCATTCAGGAAACGCTTTGCTTGGTTTGGGACTCATTTTATTAGACAAGCCCCCCAGTGGGCGTTGGCTGAGTGCATCGACAACTGGTGTGAAGCTGGGACTTGTAGTCCGCAAAGCGCCGGGTGTTCGTAACTTGTAGTAAGTCTGAGTGCACATTAATTGTTCATGCTTGTCATCAAATACCTTCGTAGGTGGTGTCACGTTGAGGCATGCTGCATCAGTTGAGGAGCGCTGTGCCATAAAGTTCCAATCAGTTTGGGACTGAAGCCTCGCTTGCTGGATGTGCCTTGTCTCCAACAGGCGGTGGTGCATTTGGCCACGGCCAGGCCGCCGCGTGAAATTTTGTACCTCAATCTCCTTAAGCATTACCAAAGCACACAACATTGCTCCGACCATCCGGTCTGTCTATTCGTGCATGCCTTTCCGCTTCACCTGTTGTGCAAATGCCTGACGCATTTCGGGGTCGAGACCCCTCTTCAGAGGCTGCAATAATGGCATTTAGGAAACGCTTTGCTTGGTTTGGGACTCATTTTATTAGACAAGCCCCCCAGTGGGCGTTGGCTGAGTGCATCGACAACTGGTGTGAAGCTGGGACTTGTAGTCCGCAAAGCGCCGGGTGTTCGTAACTTGTAGTAAGTCTGAGTGCACATTAATTGTTCATGCTTGTCGATGCACTCAGCCAACGCCCACTGGGGGGCCTACTGGGGGGCTTGTCTAATAAAATGAGTCCCAAACCAAGCAAAGCGTTTCCTGAATGCCATTATTGCAGCCTCTGAAGAGGGGTCTCGACCCCGAAACGCGTCAGGCATTTGCACAACAGGTGAAGCGGAAAGGCATGCACGAATAGACAGACCGGATGGTCGGAGCAATGTTGTGTGCTTTGGTAATGCTTAAGGCGATTGAGGTACAAAATTTCACGCGGCGGCCTGGCCGTGGCCAAATGCACCACCGCCTGTTGGAGACAAGGCACATCCAGCAAGCGAGGCTTCAGTCCCAAACTGATTGGAACTTTATGGCACAGCGCTCCTCAACTGATGCAGCATGCCTCAACGTGACACCACCTACGAAGGTATTTGATGACAAGCATGAACAATTAATGTGCACTCAGACTTACTACAAGTTACGAACACCCGGCGCTTTGCGGACTACAAGTCCCAGCTTCACACCAGTTGTCGATGCACTCAGCCAACGCCCACTGGGGGGCTTGTCTAATAAAATGAGTCCCAAACCAAGCAAAGCGTTTCCTGAATGCCATTATTGCAGCCTCTGAAGAGGGGTCTCGACCCCGAAACGCGTCAGGCATTTGCACAACAGGTGAAGCGGAAAGGCATGCACGAATAGACAGACCGGATGGTCGGAGCAATGTTGTGTGCTTTGGTAATGCTTAAGGCGATTGAGGTACAAAATTTCACGCTGCGGCCTGGCCGTGGCCAAATGCACCACCGCCTGTTGGAGACAAGGCACATCCAGCAAGCGAGGCTTCAGTCCCAAACTGATTGGAACTTTATGGCACAGCGCTCCTCAACTGATGCAGCATGCCTCAACGTGACACCACCTACGAAGGTATTTGATGACAAGCATGAACAATTAATGTGCACTCAGACTTACTACAAGTTACGAACACCCGGCGCTTTGCGGACTACAAGTCCCAGCTTCACACCAGTTGTCGATGCACTCAGCCAACGCCCACTGGGGGGCTTGTCTAATAAAATGAGTCCCAAACCAAGCAAAGCGTTTCCTGAATGCCATTATTGCAGCCTCTGAAGAGGGGTCTCGACCCCGAAACGCATCAGGCATTTGCACAACAGGTGAAGCGGAAAGGCATGCACGAATAGACAGACCGGATGGTCGGAGCAATGTTGTGTGCTTTGGTAATGCTTAAGGCGATTGAGGTACAAAATTTCACGCGGCGGCCTGGCCGTGGCCAAATGCACCACCGCCTGTTGGAGACAAGGCACATCCAGCAAGCGAGGCTTCAGTCCCAAACTGATTGGAACTTTATGGCACAGCGCTCCTCAACTGATGCAGCATGCCTCAACGTGACACCACCTACGAAGGTATTTGATGACAAGCATGAACAATTAATGTGCACTCAGACTTACTACAAGTTACGAACACCCGGCGCTTTGCGGACTACAAGTCCCAGCTTCACACCAGTTGTCGATGCACTCAGCCAACGCCCACTGGGGGGCTTGTCTAATAAAATGAGTCCCAAACCAAGCAAAGCATTTCCTGAATGCCATTATTGCAGCCTCTGAAGAGGGGTCTCGACCCCGAAACGCTCAGGCATTTGCACAACAGGTGAAGCGGAAAGGCATGCACGAATAGACAGACCGGATGGTCGGAGCAATGTTGTGTGCTTTGGTAATGCTTAAGGCGATTGAGGTACAAAATTTCACGCGGCGGCCTGGCCGTGGCCAAATGCACCACCGCCTGTTGGAGACAAGGCACATCCAGCAAGCAAGGCTTCAGTCCCAAACTGATTGGAACTTTATGGCACAGCGCTCCTCAACTGATGCAGCATGCCTCAACGTGACACCACCTACGAAGGTATTTGATGACAAGCATGAACAATTAATGTGCACTCAGACTTACTACAAGTTACGAACACCCGGCGCTTTGCGGACTACAAGTCCCAGCTTCACACCAGTTGTCGATGCACTCAGCCAACGCCCACTGGGGGGCTTGTCTAATAAAATGAGTCCCAAACCAAGCAAAGCGTTTCCTGAATGCCATTATTGCAGCCTCTGAAGAGGGGTCTCGACCCCGAAACGCGTCAGGCATTTGCACAACAGGTGAAGCGGAAAGGCATGCACGAATAGACAGACCGGATGGTCGGAGCAATGTTGTGTGCTTTGGTAATGCTTAAGGCGATTGAGGTACAAAATATATATATATATATATATATATATATATATATATATTTTTTTTTTTTTAGGTGTTAGACTGGGCACTGAAATAAACCGATAAAAAGAAGTTGCTGTGTGCGGCGTCCTTTGTGCAAAAAACTGTCTTTTTGGCCATTGGTCTGGCCCAACGCCAGCACCCGCTGTGGAACGATCCTGTGAGCAGACCACATTGTTTGAAAAAAAATAAAAATATATATATATATATATATATATGTCAACTCCAGTAATGATCTTTTTATACGGCAGATTATTACTCAGGGATTAAAATGTATATATAGCACTTGTACTTTCAATTTTATGCACTGTCACTTCAAATTTTAGTCACATGGTTTGTGCAGAAAAAGAGTAAAAAAGTTTTTAAAGTATTTAAACGAATTGTGCTACCATGAGCGCGTCATGTGATCAAGTCCCCGTGGAGGGACGAAACGCGTCATGGCTGCTGCTGCACCTCGGAAGGAAATAAATTAACTTGCAGATAATCAGCTAATGTGGTCCGCGCTCTTTTTTTCTTGTACTACGAGGAAATGGTAAAGGAGTTACCTGGAATATATATATATATATATATATATATATATATATATATATATATATATATATATATATATATATATATATTACCTACTGGCGGTCGCCAGTAGGTATATATAGTTAGGATTTTTTCTCTATGGGTTTCTTGAAAATTCTATGTCTAATAACTTTGGCGTTTGTGGACGGAATTGGCTGAAATTTTCAGGAAAATGGCACATTTTGTTTCTGAGCAGCCCCTGAAAATTGGGGGGGGGTTCGTCCAGGGGGGGTCGAGAAAAAAGGGGGGTCCCAAAACGTGTTTTTAACATTGAGTTTTCCATAGGGCGGTTGGCCTCACTTTTAGCCCGAACGGCTGAATGGATTTGCACGAAACTTGGCAAAATTGTAGGGACTGGTAGCCCGATGTGCCTTTTGTAGGTCTCAATATATGTGCTACAGTGGATTTTGAGAAATTAACGTTTAAAAAAGAGATATATATCTGTAACAGCGGACCGGGCAGCGCTCCAGGACGCGTACTTTTCGCGCAACGGAGCTTTGTGAAGCGAAGCTGATTGGTTCTCCGGCGTCTGTCAACATTCCAAACAGTCCGTAGCGGCCGCCATCTTGTCTCTCGGTAGGATCGAGAGACAAGAGGAGGCCAAAGCGAAGGGGCAAATGACCATAAGGGGGAATAGTAGATCCTCGCTGACCCCCTAGGTTTGATGTGGAGGTTTTAAAAGGGCCCCGCGGGGCAAAAAAAAAGAATTAATAATAATAATCGAACGGCTGAATGGATTTGCACGAAACTTGGCAAAATTGTAGGGACTGGTAGCCCGATGTGCCTTTGCTAGGTCTCAATATATGTGCTTCAGTGGATTTTGAGAAATTAACGTTCAAAAAAAGATATATATCTGTAACAGCGCACCGCTTCGCGTACTTTTCGCGTTACGGAGCTTTGCGAAGCGAAGCTGATTGGCTCTCCGGTGTCTGTAAACATTCCAAACAGTACGTAGCGGCCGCCATCTTGTCTCTCGGTAGGATCGAGAGACAAGAGGAGGCCAAAGCGAAGGGGCAAATGACCATAAGGGGGCATAGTAGATCCTCGCTGACCCCCTAGGTTTGATTTGAAGGTTTTAAAAGGGCCCCGCGGGGCAAAAAAAAATAATAATAATAATAATCGAACGGCTGAATGGATTTGCACGAAACTTGGTAAAATATTAGGGACTGGTAGCCCGATGTGCCTTTGCTAGGTCTCAATATATGTGCTTCAGTGCATTTTGAGAAATTAACGTTCAAAAACAAGATATATATCTGTAACAGCGCTCCGCTTCGCGGAGATAAAATTATATCTGTATTACCTAGCTGTTGCTAACACCAGTTAGCGATGGCTAGTAGGAGATAGGGACCATCTTGGGCCCCACTTTGCATGTGAGTGATATTTATCACTAATGACATGCAAAGTGGGCATGCCAAGATGTTAGCGACTGGAAACAGTCGCTAACATCGCTATCTCCTATTATCAACTTTTGGAAATATTCGAGATAAGCGCGAATATCTCCAAAAAGTAACAGCTGCCCTGAGCAGTTCTTAGCCATGTTATCCAATGGGAGGTGGATAACATGGCTAAGAGCATTAGCTCGGTAATGCATGAATATCGCTGAGTTTTCAGCGATATTAATGCATTGCGGTCGTTTTTTATCGTATTTGCGATAAACCTTGATAATAGCAAGGTTTATCTGCGATAATTTCTGACGGTAAAAAAATCTTTGCAATGCATCGTTAGGGATAAATATCGCTTAACTTTGGTAATATGCCCCAACGTCTGTTAACGTTCGATTCGAAGGAAATCAGGAAGTGTTGAAAAACATTGTCTGCGCCATCTTGTCTTTTTTCAAATGCCACACTTTTGTCGTGCACGGCAGCCATTTTAGATGCCTTGACCAGACCCACTCTGTGCACGCTGTCGATCCTTAGCATGGCTCCCCACCCTCGCAAGCATCTCACCCAGGCAGTGGTCACCCCCGCTCTCTGTCTTATGCATGGGTAATAAACCTCCCCCATCTGCGCTGCTCTTCCCTGAGAATCACACCCTGTGCCCGCCCGACACCTCCCTTTCGCCCTATTCACTACCGCACCCTCTGACACTCCTTTTCCTCTGTGTCCGATTGTCCAGGCCGGTCCTAGGCTATCAGCTAGCCCTGCAGATGTAGTTTATGGCCACAGCTGTAAAGAATCACCCCTCTTCAAAGGAGTTATAGTAGATCAAGGCCCACACTCGATGAGATCCGTCACAGCAGAAGCGTTGCTATTATCTGAAAACCATCCTGTATTGTGATTGGGGAGGGGACCGAGCGTGAAGCGGAAGATTCCAGGGATGACTCTTTGTACATCAAAGTTTTTACAATTATGTGTCACATTAAAAATATATAGCACTCCGACAAAGTAGTAAGATTATAAAACTTTAATAATTTATAAATATATACAAGAAAACAAAAATAGTAATAACATATAAACATTTTTAGGGAAAAACAACGAAGTAGCGGTCGGCTGTGCGAATAGTCCCAACGCAGCACAACGTCCAGATTTCCGGCGTGGGGCGTCGCGGGGGGTGGGTCATCAGTAGCAAACTGTTGTGCGAATAGTTCCAAGGCAGCAGAACGCGCCGAAATCTAGATGACACGAAAGTGATGTCTAGTAAGTTGCCACCCAGCAAATAACGGCGTGGGGCGTCACGGGGGGTGGGTCATCAGTAGCAAACTGTTGTGCGAATAGTTCCAAGGCAGCAGAACGATGGCACCAAGGTGATGTCCAGTAAGTTGCCGCACTGGTTTTGGTATCCTACAATGCTGCTCCGAATAACGGCGTGGGGCGCCCCGGGGGAGGCGGCGTGAACGGGCCTCTCCAGGTGGAGTGTCATCTGTTGTAGTGGGGCGCCCCTTTACCGTTTCAGTTGCCATTCCGTCCGTTTTTGGTCCACTGTGTCAAAAGCCGCAATTCAGCTGAGTTGCGCCCACTCTTGCGGTGCAGCGATAGGCGGCTGTCACAGGACTCTCAAAATGGCGGCAGGCTCTTTCCTTTTTGGGCCTGGTCCACTGAAATGGCCCTGGGACACCTTGGAAATCGGACGCTTGTCTGCTAGGTCTTGGACCCCATTCTCGAAAGCGTCCCCTCCGCCTTGAGAATTCATCAAAAGTTTTGGGGGCCCCGACTCCTGCAGGCTTCTGGTGGGGAGCGGCTGCCATGATTGCTCGCGGAATGACCACGACGGAGCTACGAGATGGTGGTGCTCTCATGCTGACGCCAGTTTAGTCTGAAACATCCAGAAACAAGGTGGGGCTTTCATCGTTTGGGAAAAAAAAAAGTTTTCATCCAATGAAAAGTGTTGTTTTTAGGTCATATGATCAAGCCTTCCATCATTAGGAAACCAAAAGTAAAATGAACCAATGAAAAGTTTTATAAACAAGTCAATAAAATGTGGAGAAAATACGTTGGCACGTGAGGCGGCGTCAGTAGCGGACCGATGTGCGAATAGGCCGAAGGCAATACAACGCGCCAAGATCCGGATGGCACCGAGGTGGTGTCCAGCAAGTTGCAGCACTGGTGTGGCCATCCTACAATGCTGAAAGTCGGCGTGGGGCGCCCCGTTGGCCTGTGAGTTTGCGTCAGTAGCGGACCGATGTGCGAATAGGCCGAAGGCAGCACAACGCGCCAAGATCCGGATGGCACCGAGGTGGTGTCTAGTAAGTTGCCGCACTGGTGTGGCCATCCAACAATGCTGAAAGTCGGCGTGGGGCGCCCCGTTGGCCTGTGAGATGGCGTCAGTAGCGGACCGATGTGCGAATAGGCCGAAGGCAGCACAACGCGCCAAGATCCGGATGGCACCGAGGTGGTGTCTAGTAAGTTGTCGCACTTCTGTGGCCATCCTACAATGTTGAAAGTCGGCGTGGGGCGCCCCGTTGGCCTGTGAGATGGCGTCAGTAGCGGACCGATGTGCGAATGGGGCCAAAGGCAGCGCAACAATATTTTCTGACTGACACCACAAGGCGCTGAGATGCCAAGATCCGGATGGCACCGAGGTGATGTCTAAGTTGCGGACTGATGTGCGAATGGGGCCAAAGGCAGCGTAACAATATTTTTTGTATGGAAGATACCACTAGGCGTTGAGATGCCAAGATTCGGATGGCACCGAGGTGATGTCTAGCAAGTTGCTGTACTGGTGTGGTCATCCTACAATGCTGAAACTCGGCGTGGGTCGCCCCATTAGCCTGTGAGATGGCGTCAGTAGCGGACCGATGTGCGAATAGGCCGAAGGCAGCACAACGCGCCAAGATCCGGATGTCACCGTGGTGGTTTCATAGTTGAGAGGCACTTCATCTGCAGTGGGGCGCCGAGATCCGGATGGCACCGAGGTGATGTCTAGCAAGTTGCTGTACTGGTGTGGTCATTCTACAATGCTGAAAGTCGGCGTGGGGCGCCCCATTAGCCTGTGAGATGGCGTCAGTAGCGGACTGATGTGCGAATGGGGCCAAAGGCAGCGCAACAATATTTTCTGAAGAGAAGACACCAAAAGGTGCTGACATTCCAAGATCCGGATGGCACCGAGGTGGTGTCTAGCAAGCTATGCAGTTGAGTTGTGTGCGCACTTGCGGCGAATAGGTCGAAGGCAGCATAACAATGTTTTTTGAATAGAAGACACCACAAGGCGTTGAGATTCGGTTACCACCGAGGTGATGTCTAGCAAGTTGCCGCACTGGTGTGGCCATCCTACAATACTGCTCCGAATAACGGCGTGGGGTGCCCGAAGGGGGGGGGAGCCGGCGTGAATGGGCCTTCCTAGGTGGAGGCTCGTCTACTGTAGTGGGGCGCCCCTTTACCGTTTCAGTTGCCATTCAGCTGAGTTTCGGCTGCTCTTGATGCTACAGCGACAGGCGGCTGCAAGAGGACTCTCAAAAAGGCAGCCTGTTCTTTGGATTTGGGCCTGGTCCACTAAAATGGCCCTGGGACACCTTAGAACTCGGACGCTCGATTTTTTTTTCCTTTCCTGTACATGCAAAAAAAGGTAAATGCCCGGTACGTTACACGCTTCATCTGCCACGATGAACTCTCCAGAGGAACCGAAAAAAAATATAGTTGTGGTAACTATACCATGCATCGTCATATGGAGAGGTGGCACCAATTAATTATAGTGCTGCATAAAAGAGAGATTTGGAGGAGAACCCCTGACCTGCTAGTACATTCATCAAAGAAGTGGCACTGAGAGCTTCAGAGGCAAGGGAAACGGTCCCAAATATTTAGAAGAACTTTGGAAAGATTAAAATGACATGTTTAGATTGTGGCAAATTAATTTCATGTGGACAGATGAGTGTTACTCTAATAAATACAGCATATGAACATCATCATAGTCGATGGTTGGTAGAGACATTTTGACTATATCCTGGACCTGCCCGTCCTCGCCCAAAATGGCGCCAGAATAAATGGGACTCGTAACTCCTTGATGTGTACTGGTTGCAGAACCTTGAAATCACGAGATACGTATGCAGTTTTGAAGCACATGGCGGGCGGGGACGAGAATTGATTGACTATTTCGACATCCCTATTGATATTAAGTTCTGATGTGTTATTGATTACTGTACTGTTGAAAGTTCGAATTAACGTCACCCATGGTACTTGCCCGCAAATGTATATCTAGATAATTTTATTGTAACTGGCCCTGTCGTATTTTAATTATAAAATGTACGTCCACCGATTCCGTAACTGTTAGACACCTTAGTTCTTGCAACCTAATGGCCCGCCCGTTACGTTCCTCTACAGTGTAAATGTCTATTCATCATATACGATTACAGTTTGCTCTGTGGCAGGCCCACGTGGTTATAGGCTCGTATTTGTATAATGAAATTTTCACAATAAAGGTTTTTAAAAGAAAACATGGTAGTAGTATATACATTGGTAAAGTTTTTAATAATAGTGACTGTTTTAGAATCATTAAAAGGCAAGTGAAATAAAGCAGACCAATTACATGAAGGGTAAAAGGTATAATACGAAGGAACGCAGTAAAGATAAATGGTCAAGGGCTGTTGTGTTTTCTATTCCTGCAACATAAAGTGATCGATAAGAATTTCATATTCAGGCGTATCGGCGACTAAGACAGCAGGTCGACCCTCTTTTGCTCAACGGCTCCGTCATGGGACGAAGAAACACTCTTTTTCTCGAAAAAAGAATATATTTTACTTGCAGGACAGTTGTAAAATTTCCGGGAAAGTACATTAGCCTGGAACATTATAACATATATTTAAGAAGAAATAATGTTCGGAAGTAATGAAAAGCGTAATTTTTAGGTCATATGACCAAGCCTTTCATCATTACAATAGGAAAAGTAAAATGAACCAATGAAAAGTTTTATTAACAAGTCACATGACTTGTTATGCTTACGTTACGCGCTGCGCACCCCGGATGACTTGCGGATGCGCTAACGGGGCGCGTCATATGACGCATTACGCGACAACGCAGGTACAGAATATAGTCAAAATGTCTCCACCAACCAGCGGTCGGAACACAACCCCTTTCAGCAGGCTAAATAGTTCTGTTAAATGACAACAGAAGGGACAGGCAACAAGAACCATCAGTCAAAGAGGGGAGGGCTAGTTCTTCTCTACCGGGTTACATTGGGGCGCTACTGGAACTGATCGAATTGGTAGTCTACAGTGTTTCTGGATGTTTCAGACTAAAGCTGGGGTTAGCATGAGAGCAGCACCATTTCGTAGCTCCGTTGTGGTCATTCCGCAACCAATCATGGCAGCCGTTCTTTATCGTTATTTTGGGCGGGGTGGGTGGCGGAGCCGAGCTGTTTTGCAGCCATCATTGTGTGGAGTTCAGTTCATCTCACTAGTTTTGTATTTGTCATGAGGGGTTGTTCCTAATGTTTCTATTTTAGCGAGGTCAAAAAGAGATCCCATTAGTGGCCTACTGATTTTGCTCGATTCCTTTTCTTTTTTTTTACACGATTTTTCGTTATCTGCAAAGACTAAACAGAGTATTGCGACTCTGTGTTTGTTTGTAAATAGAGAATGAACCAAAGAGAACTAATTCTAAAACAGTAAATACTTGGATAACAATCAATCAAATGGAGAGAGAAGCAGGCACGACGGATTACAACGGGGGCAAAGGCCTGCGTTAACTACCTTTCACTATCTGCAAAGAGAGAGTACTCCTAATAGAAATGAGGGGGGGGGGGCACCATTCAAAGCAGATCAGTGTGCATAAACACGAAAATGTTTTCACTTACCACGTACTTGACATTCGACAGCTTATGATATTTGCTATTAAAAAACCATTGAAATTCACTGAAAAAACCATAGGTTATAGACCATATATAGTTAGGAATTAGCATTTACAAAACCTTGAAAATTCACTGAAAAAACCATAGGTTATAGACCATATATAGTTAGGAATTAGCATTTAAAAAACCTTATTTTACTCACACAAAACCATTGAAATTCCATATATAGTTAGTTGCACTAACTATATATCGCGCACCCGCAATCCACTGCTGATCATGTCACATATTACATCATTCATGACATGGTCAGTGACATCACTGATGACATCACCGATGACATCTCAAATGACATCACTGATGACATCACTGATGACATCTCATTTGACATCATTCTTGTGCTAATACGATAAACCTCTTCAGACTCTAATATAACCTTAGATACACTCAGTGTATACAGACACTCACACACTGCCACTCATCCATGGAGTTACTCACACACCCAGTCAGTCATGCAAAGAAACAATCTCACCTCCATTTCTTCAACTATACAGTTAAACACACCTTACTTATTGAAACATATACTAACACATATTTACTCTCTTATACAATCCCTGATACAAGTTCACAATGATCGATACAACCACTCACTCATTCAGTGGCTCTCATGCACAGTTATTTATATATGCCAACTCTCACATGTACTGTGTTTTACATATGTACTTACTATGACATGTAGCATTGAGATATCCATTCACTCATCAATACACTCACGCACACAGTCAACTGCCCATGTAGCTGTTTCCACATGCACTCTTGAACTCATACACCTAGTGAATAAACTGCTCACACATCTATGCATAGAGTCACACACCTTCCAGCCACCTCCACACAAACTCAATCTCCCATAGAAATACTTGGGCAACCAATTAATAACACATATAGCCTCTCGTATAGCTAATGATCAACACATGCAGCAGTTTACAGAACAACAGACATAATGATGCACAAATTAAGACAGTTTAGTCACTAACCCATGCATTCAGTGAGACACATTTAATCACTCACTCATACAGTCAGTCACGCACCTACTAAATCCTTCATCCAGACACTTATACATCCACTCATTCTTCAATATGTAAGACATATTTTAACTTTACAGAAACATACAGTCACTGGATGTTGTCATCAGTGATGTCATCAGTGATGTCATTTGAGATGTCATCAGTGATGTCATCAGTGATGTCACTGACCATGTCATGAATGATGTAATATGTGACATGATCAGCAGTGGATTGCGGGTGCGCGATATATAGTTAGTGCAACTAACTATATATGGAATTTCAATGGTTTTGTGTGAGTAAAATAAGGTTTTTTAAATGCTAATTCCTAACTATATATGGTCTATAACCTATGGTTTTTTCAGTGAATATATATATATATATATATGCGGCAGACTCAATGCAAATCGCCGTGCCCCCAGTGCAAGGAGCGTTTTGAAGACAAGAAAAACGAGAGTCGACCCAGGAATGCAGGTGAGCAAATTCGGTGTTTATTTACACAAAAGCGCACCCTGCCAGCATGACGTTCTGACCTACCCAGAGGCCTTGATCACATGACGCCATAGAGGGAGAAAACATCTTTTAAAGTGCAAGTGCATAAAAAATAACGCACGTGATTGGTTATCATGAAACACAAAACAATGGGCAGTGATAACAGACTGGTCGTTGTAAAGACAGGTAAAAAAGCTGGAGCATGTAATGAATCTTAAACAATGTACTGCACCGCATTTGATTGAAGATAGCTGAAATGCCCTATCTAAAATCAATATAAACACGACTAAATTAATTTCAACAATATAGCAGCAATTTTATATATAGCAGCAATTAATGTATTAGTGCAAATATAATTGTGCAAATGCCATCAATTTTTTATATATAGCAGCAATATTATACTAGTGCAAATATGATAGTGCAAATACGCAAATGACTGTCATGTTCCTGAATTGATCATCATTCATTTAGTCAAACTATCAAAAATAGATGAAAGTTGAAAAGCATACTATTACTAAAATGTCATACAACCATTAAATTCATATTGCCAATTCTCATTTCTGCAAATCAGTTTAATTTATTTCATTTCTGATATTTTTGTGTAACATGACGCCATGTGCAAAAAATGACCTGCCCAAGTGGGCCAATTGTTCAAACCAGTCACCGTTGTAGAGTTTTTGTGCCTTACCAATCATGTGCAAAATTGTGCGAAAACGTGAATGAATGGTGAAGTTAAAAACATGTTATAATGCAGATATATACATGTGACCTCAAGAACGGAACCAGAATAGTGCTAATAGGAGGAGAGACCACAAATCATATGATAACCCAGGAAAAGATGATACTCAAGTCACTGGGAAGGCACCTGCCTGTTATTGTAGCTTTAATCAAAGTCTCAGAAATGAAGTGGGTCTTATCGCGGTAAACTAGAGGCATGTATGAAAATCTTTGGTCGCATTTAGGCCAGAGGGGGTCTTACTATCTAATTCTACGATATACCTGGTTTCTATGGCTCGCAGAATAGCCTCCCTTTTGCCACCCCTCCTCAAGGGGGCAACGGCATCTATCACAAAATATTGCATTAGCTCGCTTTTGTTGTCATGCTTATCTTTGAAATGACGTGCGACTGGATACGTGGCATCATTGGTGTTGATGGCCCTGATGTGCTGGAGTATCTGTTTGTGGACCTGCAACTTGGTACTCCCAACATATTGCAGGCCACATGGACACTCCAGCACATAGACCGCGTATTCAGTCTTGCAAGTTAGTTGTTTGCCAATGGTTCGAGGAATGTCAGAGAATGGTGTAACAAACTCAGTCTTGCTGACCCCATGCTTACAGGCTTTACAGATGGCACATTTTCTGAAACCCTTGCTTGCCTGCAACCAACTACTGGAAGCAACCACCTCGGGGCTAGATTTTACAAGAGCCTCGCTCATAGAGCGTGCCTTTCTGAAAGCTATTGCCGGTTTAGATGCCATAAGCTCACCGATAACTGGATCATTACGCACAAGACTCCAATGCTTGTTAACAATTTTGCGTAAAGCCCTATGCTGTCTGTTATATGTCCAGATTAATCTGGTGGGCTGTTTTAATTCACCGAAGTTTGCTATCTGACTTTTCTTATGGATTAAGGCCTCTTTTTCCGAAATTGAATTGGCCTTTCTGATAGCATTGTCTATGGCAGTGGCTTTGTAGCCTCTGGCCAAAAAACTTATTTTGCTGGTCTCTTGAGCTTGACGGCAATGCTACTCAGTGCTACAGATACGTCTGATACGCAGCATCTCTCCATAAGGGATGCTGCGTATCAGATGCGCCGGATGATGACTTTTGGCGTGCAGCACCGTGTTGCCCGCCGTAGCTTTTCTGTACAGCAAAGTTTCAAGCTTACCATTGATTACCTCAATCTCAACATCCAAAAAATAAGTCTTAGTCTGGCTTATGCTAGACGTGAATGGCAGATTAAAAGCATTGGAATTGATCAGCTCAATAAATGTCACAGCCTATTGGTAGGAACCACACCAAATGAAAAATATATCATCCATATATCGATACCAATGCACAATATGTTCAACACAGATATCATGATGAATACCATGGAGGACCTGTCTCTCCCAGTAGCCCATGTGGAGACAGGCATAACTGGGAGAAAAACAGGCCCCCATGGCAACACCCCTAATCTGCTGGAAGGGTTGGTTGTTGAACATAAAGTAGTTGTTATTAAGGCAATAGGTAATCATGGCTAGTAAAATTTTATTGTGTTCTGACATCTGTATAGGTCTGTTGCCCAGATAGTATTGGACCGCCCTAACACCATCATGATGGTGGATGCTGATGTACAATGATGATACATACAAGGTTATAAGCCAACAGTCAGAATCCCAGGTAACACCAGAAAGTTTCCTCAGGAAATCGCCAGAATCCTGTATAAAGGATGGTAAACTAGATTCAAATTCCTGCAGGAATTAATCTATATACACAGTGGTGTTTTCCAACAGACCATTGCAGATAGTTGGTCTGCCAGGTGTTCTCTCAGGGTTTTTATGTATCTTGTGAATTAGGTAAAGTACAGGGGTAACAGGATGTTCATTTTTTAAAAACTTGAATTCCTCCTGGCTTAGAAGTCCCGAACATCGCCATCCCATTAATAGAGAATAGAAGTCCGCTTGAGCTTTCCTCATCGCGATGGCATCACAGCGTTTGTAACAAAGCGGAGCAGTTAGTTGGAGGAGGGCTTCTTCCATATATGATGTTCGAGGCCACAAGACGACATTACCACCTTTGTCTGACTGTCGGATTATGATATTGCTGTCCCCTTGTAATTTTTTAACCAAGCTGACATATTTATTGTTCTGTATCAGGTATTGACGTTTATTCTTCAATGTCGCAACATGCAAAGCTTTAATTTCCTTGGTAGCCAGTTCATGAAAAATGTCCATATTGTCATGCACCATTAGGGGCGTGAAAGTAGACCGAGGTTTGAAGTTGGTAAAACCCAGGGTGTTCAAAACTACATGTTCCTCCATACAGTCTGAGTTAGATTGTTCATTTCGCAATGCCTCCAAGTTTTGCATCAGCTGCAGATCATTGACGCTGAGACCTGACATCACATTTTCTCCTAATGGTCCAGTGGAAACAGGCTTGAATTTATTGTAAAGGAAATATTTGCGCAACTTGGGTTTGCGAGTGTATTTAAAAAGATCAATTCTGGTCATTGCATAATCAAAGTTGGTCGTTGGACTATATGATAAGCCCAACGACATAGTTTAGAGGTCAGATTTGGTGAGGGTAACATTGGTGAGATTGATCACTGAGGGCTCAATGGTTATATATATATTGTTTGTACCCGAGAGATCGGATTATCACAGCCCGCCTGCATACCTATGTTTCCAAGAAGCTGCTGCCAGAGGGCAGTCTGGGACTTCCCAAGAGGCCTTTGCATTGTCTCTCGCTTCCAGCCTTGGAGTCATGGATTATGGGGGCTTGGAAGTAGGGGACGTAAGGACATTTATTTTCAGCATTTTCAAGGGTCACTTTCCCCTGCGGCGCATTGTATTCCAACATGGTGCACGATGGGAAATGCAGTCCGTAGCATGGGCTGCTGTGACGTCGGCACGATAATGTGCTGCAGGTGGACCTTTCATTACTGCATGGGAGGAGCACGCTTTTAACATGACGGAAACACCTCTTCAAGAACTGAGGCATTTGAAAAAGGTTTGACGCCGAAACCGGTCATGCCGATTTTTGTTGAGTAAATGACCAAATGAACCCCGCTGTGTCCCTTCCTTCTTTCAACGGAGAGGAGAACTCCTGGCATACTTCAAGTGCATTCCTGTGGCACTTTCTGAAGGGACCCTTCCTGTTTGGGCTGTGATCACTGTAGAACGTTAGGTGACTAAATTGTTTGTACCCGAGTGATCGGATTATCACAGCCCGCCTGCATACCTATGTTTCCAAGAAGCTGCTGCCAGAGGGCAGTCTGGGACTTCCCGAGAGGCCTTTGCATTGTCTCTCACTTCCAGCCTTGGAGTCGTGGATTATGGGGGCTTGGAAGTAGGGGACGTAAGAACATTTATTTTCAGCATTTGCGAGGGTCACTTTCCCCTGCGGCGAATTGTATTCCAACATGGTGAAATGCAGTCCGTAGCATAGGCTGCTGTGACGTCAGCATGATAATGCACTGCAGGTGGACCTTTCATCACTGCATGGGAGGAGCACGCTTTTAACACGACGGAAACACCTCTTCAAGAACTGAGGCATTTGAAAAAGGCTTGACGCCGAAACCGGTCATGCTGATTTTTCTTGAATAAATGTCCAAAGGAACCCCGCTGTGTCCCTTCCTTCTTTCAACGAAGAGGAGAACTCTTGGCATAGTTCAAGTGCATATAGAAACAACAGGAGAGAAAAGGGCCAAAGTAAAATACTCTCCTGCCCCCTGACTATATCAATCATAAACAACTAGAGAGTATCATAAGTTATGAACAACACAACCAGAAAAGAGAAAGGTAAGTTTAGAACCTGCTTCCACACCATGCAGTGCTCCATACATACCGAATAAGTGTGCTAGAACTAGGAATTTATGGGTTTAACCAAGAGGAAAAAAGGGGACCCTCAGGCACCTATACAAGTAAGGTTGCCATTGTCTTCATCGGGTTCCTGAAGTTAGTGCGTATAAAAGTACATCTAACCAGAAAATGTGATGTTAAAATGAGTATAGATAACTCCCTCAACCAATGTTTTTTAATAAAGAGGTGATACGAACTCAATTAAAAACAAGTGTATAAGTCGGACAGAAAAGGGTTAAGCAAATTTGAACCCCCTGTCCTGAAAAGTGGTCGACATGTTTCAGCTAATTGGTCTTCTACGACCCAGCATTCCTCAGGACCAGAAAAGATGTAAAAAACTCACCCAACGAGGCAGTACACCCCCTACAGTGTCTACTCACGGTGGATGGCTGTTCACATAAACGCGTTTTACCAATTTTTGTTCCTTACTTATGGTAAGCGTCTTGTATACTACCTCTATTATTATGAGGTTTTATGGAATCTGAAAAGAAACCAGCAAACAACAAACGTTAAAAGTGCATACTATTGTATATTATCTCTCAGCAACCCCCAACACACCATGTGACACCATCAAAACACAAACGTGTATGTAAAAATAAGTAGCCATCACAATTCTACTTAGAAAGGTGACCAAACACAAAACCAACTGATAACATTTTCAATATTAGTTGGATATCTGTGCATTCTCTTATATAGTTCTCCAATACTTCTGGGACATCATTTAGGTACACTTGGCTACGTATTACAGCTCAAGCTCCACTCCCAATTAACGGGATCCGAAAATGTTAAAAAATAAACAGGTTTCCTTCGAGAAACTAGACACATACCCCGCAGGCACTGTCTGCCCTGACATGTGTCAAAAAATCAGTATCACGCCACAGAGAGAAATGGACTCTGAAATATGATTTACATTGAATTATATCATGTAACTCACTCTATTTGATTTCCATTGTTGTTTCAAACAGAAACAGAGGGCAAGTCTTCCTCTTAGAATCTATCGTAGGAAAACAAACATATATATATATACCTTCACTTCTCCCAGTATTAACGTAGTAGTACGAAGCCTTGTGCGGTTCTTTCAAATCTTTATTCAGCCATCCAAATTCAGACACGTTTCGAGAGCTCACGCACTCTTGTTCACTGATAATTTGTTTGGTGGCGCACGCTCATTTTGTAAATCAGAACACACGTGATGCAATTAAAACTACAAACATAGTGCATTCAAAGAGAGACTTGTAGTTTTTACAAAACTTTCACCATGACTGTTTGTTTAGCGCGATCGCATATAACCGCATTGTTCCGCAGTGAATCAATATTACATTACGGACTTCTCTTTCAACAACACAGTATATTTAGGCAATATTGCTGATGTCTCTTGTAAATTAATAATTTACAATTGATCCATGAACTTTCTGATACAGCCCAAGTGGGGTACACCACCTATTTCATATTTAACGCTGCCGGCATATTAAAAAAAAAGATCAATATTGCTCTTTACATTCTCAAAATACCATCTTGCCCCAGTGGGCATATAGTTATTCGTGCATATCAATTCAGCCTAAGTGGGCAAACAGTCAAATTAAGACATTCATTAAAACACTCAAGTTGTTCACCTTGTCTGTTAAGATCAGTTTTTCTAATTCACATTTCAAACTGCATTTAATCACCCCAAATGAGTATACAGGTCTTCCTCCATGTTCAAACCTTCAGGTTGTTTTGAATTCAACTATATAACATGATTCTAATTTTCTAAGTTGTCTCTCACGATTCCCAACCCTCACATTCTTTTCTATGGCATCAATTACATAATACATTAATCCTCTTACATCCTTTCCATGAAACCTCTCGAAGTTCCTAGCCACCGGTTAGGCACAGTCACCATTTTTATGGCCCTCAGATGCTGGAGGATGCGTTCATGTACCTCTAAGATTGTGCTGCCTACGTACCTCAGGTCACAAGGGCACTGAAGCACGTAGACAGCAAAATCTGTTTTACAGGAATGCTTTCCTCGTATTTTCCTCATGCCTCCATGTAAGCCTGGTTGGTATTGTTCCTTGTTAATCCCATGTTGGCATGCCTTGCACTTTGTGCACTTAAAAAATCCTTTCCGTTTGTTAAGCCAGGTAATTTCCAACCAGGGTTTTTTCAAAACATTGCTAACCAACATCTGCTTAACAGATTTTGTTCTTCTGAAAGTGATCTGTGTGCATTTTGATACTTTTGTACCTAGATTTGGATAATTTTTCACCAGGTACCAGTGTTTGTTACAGATATTACGCAACTTTTCATGGTGAGCACTATAAGTGGTCACAAATCTACAATCAATCTTATCTTCTATACCCTTCTTGTTCTCGGATGTTTCTTTCTTGGTAAACAAGATATCTTCTCTTTTCTTTACATTAGCTCTACGAATTGCATCATCCACCCATACATCAGAGTAACCTCTCTCCTTAAATCTTTGTTTTAAGATGTTAATTTCTTTTTGGGTTTCCTTCTCATTACTGCAATTCCGCTTCGTATGTATACATTCTCCATACGGAATACTGCATTTCAAATTTACTGGGTGAAAACTTTTTGCATGCAATAGAGTGTTACTGGAGGTTGGCTTCCTATATAGTTTAGTCTTGATCTTCACGTTCTCAAAATAGACTCTAAGATCAAAAAAATTGACGCTAGTCCTACTTATCAAGCTGGTAAAATTAAGATTCAACTGGTTGATTTGTAAAGCATTAATAAAAGCCTGAGCTTCTTTTTCAGTGCCCCTCCAAACGAGGAAAAGATCATCTATATATCTACTCCAGTGTATAACATGGTCATCCCACTCCTCCTGATGCTGCGACTGGACCACCTGCTCCTCCCACCAGCCTGTATGCAAATTAGCATAGCTGGGGGCGGAGCAGGTGCCCATCGCTGTGCCACACACTTGATGAAATAATTCACCATTGAATAAAAAGTAATTGTTGGTCAAGCACTTTTCCACCATGCTCAAAATCATTTGAGTATGAGACCGTAAACTGATCGGTCTTGTTCCTAAAAAGTGCTTAACCGCAGCTAAACCATCCTTATGGCGAATACTGGTATACAGTGTGGATACATCAATTGTTACGAGTAGATAATCTTTTTCCCATGGCATGTCATAGATGTTTTTTAACCCCTTCCATGCTGATGATGGCCCCTGTCCGTCATGCACCAAGGTGGGCGTGTGCTGATGACGGCCGTCATGAACCCGCCCACTCAATAAAACGACCGCACAGGCTCAGAATCGCGCCCGTGCCCAAGGGGTTAAAAATTCTCTGGTATCTTTGGTATAAGAGGGTAGAGACTGAGATATGGATTTAGAAAAGCTTCTATATACGTGGATGTCTTTTCCAATGCACTACCAATAGCAGATATGATTGGATGTCCTGGGGGGGTCTATTAGGCTTTTGTGTACTTTTGGGATTAAATAGAACACGGGTGTAACTGGATGGTTCGCTACAAGATATTTGTATTCATCATGTTTTAGCTAACTCTTATCCAACCAACGTTTTAACTGTGCATTGTAATCGTCATGAATTTGTACCATGACTCTTTCCACAACTCTTACATAGCAATTTCTATTATTTTGTTGTTTGTACGCTTCTGCCAGATATTTGCCTTTTCCCCAAAGGACTATGTTACCTCCTTTGTCTGCGCTACGCACAATAACATTCTCATTTTCAGACAATTTCTTAATCAGAGCTTGATACACAGAGCAATTGCTATCATTAAATGTAATATCTTTAAGTTGCATACTTAGTTTCTTCAATTCATTTGTTACAATGTCACAAAACACATCTATCCCATCTCTAGCCATTAATGGAATAAAACGTGAAGCTGGCCTGAAACCCGTAGCTGCTTCCTGTGAGATTGATACATTTTCTTCTTGAGCAATTTCCTCTGTTCGTTCCAGGTTAGGTTCACCTGCCAGATCAGTGTCCATGTCTCTCAATTCCAATAATACATCAAAATCCATTACTTGCATTCCCCCTTCTCCTTAAGGTTGTGTATTCATAACAGCACTGTTTCCTTGTATTGAATTAGACAAAAAATGTTTCTTCAGCTTCAAAACTCGAATAAATTTAAATAACTCAATCCTAGTTTGTACATAATCCAAATTGGACTGTGGGCAAAAAGTTAGACCCAATTTCAATATATCTTCTTCTTGCTGGGTCAGTTTAGCAGTAGTCAAATTGATTATTGTTGCCTTATTAAGTGGAATTATTGATTGTTCTTCTTCTTCGGCTCTTGTTGCCCTCCTCCTGCGGGCTGCCCCATTCCTCCTCTTTGACCTCTGCCTCTTCCTCTTGTTAGTTTTTGAGTTTGTGCTGGTGGCCTTGGTCGAAGATTGAATCTGCATTATTCCAGTAAAAAATCAAATTCTTCTATAACCGTTGGTTCTTGGACATGCACTTGCTGTTCTTCATCTTGATCCGTATCCACTTCTCAGCTTTGGATACTACTTTGCTCTGAACGTATCTCTGATGCTAGATTAAATGCTTTTTGCATTTTATTTCGTCTGATATCGTCACATTTCTTGGCAAAGGAATAAATGTAGCCTTTATCATAGTCTTGTTTATCCCTAATATATTTTTGGGCTTTTCTCTCTTTTATTGAGGACTTCAATATCTTTAGTCTCTCTTTCATTGCATTCCTGGTTTCCTTACATAATCTTGATCTTCTTCTTTTTCCAGGGCTTCCAATATCGATTCTATTTCTGCCAAGATTTTTTTTCCGATCAATATCGGCATACTTTATTAGAATTGCCTGCATCCTACGTGAGGCGTCATTATTGTTCGCAGCCCACTCTTCTAACATGTCGGTATTGGGCTCTTCATATGTCAGAGTTACCATTATTTGTAGACCCCTAGGCACGTGCTGTACTTCGTGGTACCTTTGGAGAGATTCAAACTCCCACGATTTGGAGAGTTCTAAGCGATGTAATTTCTCTAGTCTCTTCAAGTGCATTCTCAAGTCATTAGACGCAACACTTTTTCCTACTGCTCCCACTAGTACTTCATTTCTACACTCATCATTGAAGATAGTTGAAGCTGCCTCCTTGCGCTCCCTTATCTCTATGGCTGACATTATAGCGTATTACACAGGATCTCCCGTTTTAACCGCAACCGTTCTGTCAAACTGTTAAATGCGCTTTTATCAAGTCACTTTGCTTTTTCCCGTAGTGCCCCAAATCGTGGCCCAGGCTTACCCGGAGTTTACGGCGTCTCTCCTCACCTCCCGGTGAGTATGCGCCTCCCTCCTCGGTGCTGGATACTCCTGTTTGTTTAGCAGATCCCTGCTTTGAGCGACGGGGTGGCAGCAATGTAAATCACCAAGAGAGTCCTCCATGCAAAACTGCCTCCTCCCAATCAAAAGCCGCTTCGTTACAACGGACGCCACGGAAGACCGTCCTTTTCAGATATAATTTCACTTCTCCCAGTATTAACGTAGAAGTACGAAGCCTTGTGCGGTTCTTTCAAATCTTTATTCAGCCATCTATATTCATACGCGTTTCGAGTGATCATGCACTCTTGGTCACTGATAATTTGTTTGGTGGCGCGCGGCCATTTTTAAAATCATAACACACGTGATGCAATTAAAACTACAAACATAGTGCATTCAAAGACAGACTTGGAGTTTTTACAAAACTTTCACCATGACCGTTTGTTTAGCGCGATAGCATATAATCGCATTGTTCCGCAGTGAATCAATATTACATTACGAACTTCTCTTTCAACAACACAGTATATTTAGGCAATATTGCAGATGTCTCTTGTAAACAAATATTTTACAATCGATCCATGAATTTTCTGTTACAGCCCAAGTGGGCGTACACCACCTATTTCATATTTACCGCTGCCGGCATATTAAAAAAATGATCAATATTGCTCTTTACATTCTCAAAATACCATCTTGCCACAGTGGGCATATAGTTATTTGCGCATATCAATTCAGCCCAAGAGGGCAAACAGTCAAATTAAGACATTCATTAAAAACACTCAAGTTGTTCACCAAGTCTGTTAAGATCAGTTGTTCTAATTCACATTTCAAACTGCATTTAATCACCCCATATGAGTATACAGGCTTTCCTCCATGTTCAAACCTTCAGGTTGTTTTGTATTCAATTCAACTATATAACATGATTCCAACTTTCTAAGTTGTCTCTCACGATTCCCACCCCTCACATTCTTTTCAACGGCATCAATTACATAATACGTTAATCCTCTTACATCCTTTCCATGAAACCTCTCAAAGTGCCTAGCCACCGGGTAGGCACGGTCACCATTTTTTATGGCCCTCAGATGCTGGAGGATGCGTTTATGTACCTCTAAGATTGTGCTGCCTACGTACCTCAGGCAACAAGGGCACTGAAGCACATATATATATATATATGTAGAAAACCCTTCTTCACACAAAAGAAAGCAGAGGCCACAAAGGGGGAACACCAAGGAAGCTGTTTATTGACAGGATGTGGCGAAAGCATTTCGGCATGTTTATGCCTTCTTCAGCGCCCAAGCAGTCAGAATACTGTCCTTTGCGCAAATGCGCGTCCTGCCACTTATTTGGAGATCCAAACAAGTTTCGCCCCCAACGAAGATGTCAGCACACCTGTTGCTAGTCCTGTGATCTTCCATGGACTGCAGGACCCAGAATACACTTGGAAGCTTCCAGGTAAGTTGTGAGTGGGGGAAATACTGCCGAATTGTAGTGCTTGATGCAGGACACTGCGCAAAGTTCAAAACAATTTTTCTGCTTGAAATACATGTAAAAACAGCCTCCTCGGGTCCCCAACTGCTCCAGCCTTGAATGCTCGGGAATCCTTTCAGTGGGGGCAGTAAGGCAATGCTCGCCGCCCTGCATGAGGTGGAATGCCTCAAAACCACCTGCTTTTCCTCCCAACACCCAACTGGCGGTCGCCAGCAGGTAGTTATAGTTAGGAGCACGTTTCCAAAGGAAAAGCATTTTTTGATGTGCTTATACCTTTGGCCTCGTTTGACGAATCTTTACGAAATTTCCCAAAAGGTTTTTCATTTTAGATCAGCTCCTATCTACACAGTTTGGGGGCTGAGAAAAAAGGGGAGTCCCAAATCGTGTTTTTTCCATGCAATTTCCTTAGGAAACTTTAGACAAGGCTACAGGTCGAACTGCTGAACGGAACTACACCAAATTTGGCAGGGAGAAAGGATCTGGCCCAGAAAGCACGATTTTGTTTACATGGGCTAAATCTATTCAGTAGTTTTTGAGAAATATCAAATTTTACAGATATCGATATTTGAGAATTCTGACATCTGATTGGTTGCGGCGTTACAAGCATAAGCTTGCTGCTCATTGGCTGTGAACGGTTAAAACTAGTAAGGGTTGGCAGCCATTTTCTGACTCGGTTGAAAGTAGTAGGGGAAAAAAGAGCAACATTGTATAAAAGGGTATAGTAGGAACACTGTGGACTTACTTAAAGATGTCTGTACAGTGCAGAGGCAGGAAATATGAATGTTGCGTTGGACTTGGAAATCATGTCCGCAGAACAATGGTGCATGGTATTGCAGAAAGGTTGTGAAGGTTCTGGAAAGCCTGTCGAGAAAACAATCCACCGTGTTGCGACAAGCAGTGTGTAGGGTGCACACACAGGTAGTATGAATGTTGCATAGGCCGTGGAAATCATGTCCGCAAGACAACGATGCTCAGTATTGCTGCAATGTTGAGTAGGCAGTGGAAATCATATCGGGAAAACAACAATGCGCCGTATTGTGGCCTCCCTTTAATATAATGCGGAGTAATGTTTACTTATAATTCGGTGTTCACTTTTATCACGTATAGTGTCACTTTGTTAGAGGAAATTTAATATTATCTGGGAGGGCTTGATCTCTCCCTGTGCCCGGAACAAAATTAACGTTTAATTGGCTGAGGTGTTCCAACAACGAGCTTAATCTTCATTGGCTGTAAACCATTGAAAGTAGAAGTGTTGCCAGACAATCTCTTCCCCTACGCGGAGTAGCAAGGACATCTGATTGGCTCACATGTTCCAAGGAGGACCTTCCCTAGCTTAATGTTAATTGGCTGTAAACCATTGAAAGTTGAAGTGTTGTCAGCGATTCCCTCCCCCACCGCGGATTATCAGAGACATCTGGTTGGGTAACGTGTTCCAAGCAGGACCTTCCCAAGCTTAATGTTCATTGGCTGTGAAGCATTAAAAGTAGAAGTGATGGCAGCCATTCCCTCCCCTTTTGCGGAACACCATGGACATTTTATTGACTAAAGTGTTCTGAGTACAAGTTTGTTCCTTATTGAGTGGGAACGGTTCACTGTTGTCAGCCATTTTGTGACACACTTCAAAGGAGTACGAGAAAACAAAGTAGTAGAGGGGAGGGGAGGAACATTATTAACTCTGTACAGTGGTCACAAGGTGGTGGACAGGGACTGTGAAGGTAAAAATAGTTTTTTTATATATTTTATGTGCCATTTATATATTATGCATGGGACCTACAAATCACGTTGGGAATTAACAGTGTGTTGCGGTCTTCTTTTTATTAAGTCAGTGGGTGGGATACTTCACAGGAGCAGTATTTACTTATAATGTGGTGTTTACTTTTCTGACGGGAGGGCTACATCTTTGGAGCAAATATTATATTATTATGGAGGGGGTTTCAAAAAGAAAGCGTGCGGTTGCGGTCTTCATTTAAATAAGGTTCTGAGTAAGCCACTTCTCGGGAGCAATGTTTACTTATAATGTATAGTTATCGTGTGGTGCTTACTTCTGTCGCGGCTAGTGCTATTTCCTTGCAGCAAAATAGTAGGTGTGGTTGCGCTGCATTAAGTCTAGGTTTTTATTAAGCAATCACAAATATACTTTCGTAGGAAACTGTAGCTGTATATATCAGAGGGGTGACAAATAAAAATGCAATTCATAAAATATCCCTTAACGTCAGTTACTTTTAGATAAAGTTGAAAAGAAGTGCTACAAGAAACACTCCTGCACTACATCATCTAAGGTCACAACAACAAGTAAAAAACAGTTAAACACAAATGACATCATTTTACCTTGAAATGTACGCTTCATTAAACATTAAATAAAGCACTATGTATACAATTTCTTTTAGGGACTACTATTTAATAAAATATATTAGCAGTGTTACAAACTGTGAGGTAGTAAGTGATCAATGGAAATAACTGTAGTAAATGTTAATATCTCACAGAGATAGATCTCCAACCCCTCTGAAGTACTATAAGTTCACAGTATTAAAATATACATGGTGTCTTTATAGTAATCCACAGGAGAAGAATAAGGAGCACAACAAAAAAACAAAATGTTTACAATCTCTATTCTGTAGAAGTCGGGAAAGTATTGTCGTAGTGCTAAGAGGTCGCTCACTGCTCTGGTAACCGATCACGTACTCCTTTAAGAATATATAGGAAAGTAGTAATATATACACTACTATTCCTATATATTCTATAGAGAGAATGAGAATAGGAACCACAGAGAAAAAGATAAATCCCAAAATATCAATTAAGAAATATAGGGTTTATCAAAGGCATTTAGTAAAAAAAGTATCTATGCAAACAATCTTTTTTTAAACTGCAATTTTGAAAAATATTCTCACTGTAAAAATATCTGATCAAGTAAGTTATAAAGGTCAGTAAGCTGTATTTCAGATGGTTTACTCCTGGCAGCTACAAATCTCCAAATCCTCTTGTGTGAAAATATGACACTCTACAACAATATAGAGAGTATCACTGGTGCCACACAAAAAAAGGAAAAGGAAAATAGGCTCATAAATACAAAACAAGATCAATAACAAAATCTTTCGTCTTCGCGCCAACAGCTCATAAACTCCTCTGAGATCATAATGACTGTGCATATTATAATATACATATTCACAGGATATGATCAAAGGGGCGAAACAGAGTAAGAAGGAGAAGCTGTTTACGTTACATATAAATCTTTAGTCTTCGAGTCGACAGGTCACCAACACCTCTGAAGTTTGCTATACTCTGATTATTACTATGTACATAGTCACAGTATATAACCTCAAAGGAGCCAGAACAGTGTTTCCTCTATTCTGGGTGTTTCTCAATACAAGCTGCTGATGTTACAAATAAATGGCAAAAACAACCAACGTACAATACCAACCAGGGGGCTTGGTCCGATGACGCATTTCCCATGGTTGAATACCCACTGACTTATGCCGTGGAACCGCTGGTATTTTTCAATACGCTGTGGTGGTTCAGGCCTCATTTCATAAACTTAGAGTATATAAACCTGGGTTTGACATGTGGCATCAAATGAACAATGCACCATACACAGTAAGTCAGTGACAATTAAGTGACCTGCGTTAATCGTACATAATTGATTGTGCAAACCACATACCAACCAAACAGCCTGATAACCTACCAGGACCAGGAGCAGAGTCGCTATCCTTGCCAGCAGAGCCGTTCAGGAGCACCACCACTGTCGCCGACCTTGCCGCAGCTCCATTGTCGAGTACCTCCCCCCCCGCCGCAGCCTCGCAACAACTGTGCTGCCGCCGAGTGGGGGTGAGGGAAAGACTACATTTCCCAGCAGCCTCCGCGACCGGAAGTCGCGTCGAGGCGGAGCGCGCCAGGAGGCGCTTAAAAGCAGCCCTTAATCCTCAAAGGACTGGGGACCAACCAAACAGCCTGATAACCTACCAGGACCAGGAGCAGAGTCGCTATCCTTGCCAGCAGAGCCGTTCAGGAGCACCACCACTGTCGCCGACCTTGCCGCAGCTCCATTGTCGAGTACCTCCCCCCCCGCCGCAGCCTCGCAACAACTGTGCTGCCGCCGAGTGGGGGTGAGGGAAAGACTACATTTCCCAGCAGCCTCCGCGACCGGAAGTCGCGTCGAGGCGGAGCGCGCCAGGAGGCGCTTAAAAGCAGCCCTTAATCCTCAAAGGACTGGGGACCAACCAAACAGCCTGATAACCTACCAGGACCAGGAGCAGAGTCGCTATCCTTGCCAGCAGAGCCGTTCAGGAGCACCACCACTGTCGCCGACCTTGCCGCAGCTCCATTGTCGAGTACCTCCCCCCCCGCCGCAGCCTCGCAACAACTGTGCTGCCGCCGAGTGGGGGTGAGGGAAAGACTACATTTCCCAGCAGCCTCCGCGACCGGAAGTCGCGTCGAGGCGGAGCGCGCCAGGAGGCGCTTAAAAGCAGCCCTTAATCCTCAAAGGACTGGGGACCAACCAAACAGCCTGATAACCTACCAGGACCAGGAGCAGAGTCGCTATCCTTGCCAGCAGAGCCGTTCAGGAGCACCACCACTGTCGCCGACCTTGCCGCAGCTCCATTGTCGAGTACCTCCCCCCCCGCCGCAGCCTCGCAACAACTGTGCTGCCGCCGAGTGGGGGTGAGGGAAAGACTACATTTCCCAGCAGCCTCCGCGACCGGAAGTCGCGTCGAGGCGGAGCGCGCCAGGAGGCGCTTAAAAACAACCCTTAACACCCGCGTCGCGGGAGCGCGCGGGGCAGCGCCGGGCTAAGCCCGGGCAAAGGGCGGGCCCTCTGTGGCCCTCCGGGGACCGAGGAGTCCGGGACGGGGCCACCCCCCTGAGATCTCGACCAGCTGTCTTCAACAAAGGTAAACGCCTAATAACATTTTATAACTTCAGCACCCACGAAACCTTCACGTCCTTACACAGTGCCACTGCATACAATTGATAAAAACATCGTGAGGATGAGCAAAAGTCGAAATACCCCCGTTACCACAAGATCAGCTACCAGACTGAAAGATGTAACCAATAGCCCTCTTCCCACAATAACCGCCATAGACTTAATGCTACAAAAAACGATTAATGTCGTGGCGGATGCCATTCAGGACTCCGAAAGACGACTCTCACTTACTCCAGATTTATGTTTCCCCGACCTTTCTTTACACACCACTGGTAACATAAACATTCTGGATAACACCATAAACTCTGAGGAGTCTATTCTAACGCTGTCATTTACAGGGCTTCCCAGTCCCCAAACAAGAGACAACACGCAAACAGCCTTGCTTATTTCACCTTCAGGCAACAGTAGGAACAACAGTTCTGCACCTACAGGGGAAAATGGTAGTAGCAACCATATGTCACCTATAGCTCACTTACACCCAGCAGCCCCTTCCTCGGGTGGTTATACATCCACAATGACAAAACCGGTTACTAGAGTCAGTCGCCTGATAAAGAGCAAAACTAGGATAACTGGTATACGAGGTAAACCCAAGTCATCTATTACAAAAAAACAAAAATTTCACCTCAAGGCCAAACATCCTAGCTCAGCTAAAGATGTTTGGTCTACATTTAGACTGGCTAAACCTGCCCCAGAGAAGGGGACTTTGTGTCCTTTCATAAGCAGTCAAAACTCAGACCTGTTCTTGAATAAAGTGACGACAGCACCCATAAATACGTCTATACACACCACAATTGGGGCTGAACAAACGATGATAAATACAAAATCACTTTTGAGTGATCTTGAAAGTTTGATTAAGTCCCTTTTGTTACCTATCAGTGAGAGAGTCCTCAACATTGAGAATGCCTTAGGGAAGTTTGAAAGGGCCCAAAATGACGCAACATCCACTTTGCTAAAAACACTGAAGGTATCACAATCAACCTCTACCTTCACACCAGCCAGTAACTCCCTTACTCTGATTAGTAACAAAAACCCTAGGACAAAAAAAGCCATAGCTAACCCTATCCTTGCTAGCAAGCAAAACCAGCCTAAGACTCCTCTAACTACCCCAGCGACAACTCAAGACAGCGGTACCAATATACCCCTCCCAGTGGCAGCCACACCAAGTAGCTCTCAAACCTTACAAGATGCAGAGACAGAAGATTGCGAATGGGCCGCAGAAAGTTCCCCAACCAAAATTGCAACTACCCAGGTAGAACAAACGAGAATAACCAAATCCCCTAAACAGGGCACATCCTCAAAACAAATAGGTGCTACCACGACAAAACCGACGGTAGTAAAGAGTCCACTTCATGTTAACCTCCCGCCTGAATGTAGCCCGTACACCATTGTAATGATTGGGGTACCCAAATTAACAGGGGATAGGGTGGAAACTCATGGGGACCTAAAAAATAAGGTGAGCCACTGGCTCACAACTCACAGACCGATTCCTAAACATATCATTGGTCATATTGCACAGGTAAGAAGAGTAGACTGGGTGGGAAACAGATTTAAATCGACCGAGGGTGACTGTATAGTGGTAACCTTCAGGGATAGACGTGCTGCCAGCTTTATAAGTAGCTGGAAAAGCGACGTGACAAGTAGCTTGATCCGTACCATGGCTTTAAGTTACTTTTATCCAAATAACCATGGTCATCGTCGTACTCAAGTGCAGTCAGTCTACGGACAGGAGGGGCTGCTTGAGCCGATGGTTGATAACCAATCAGGGGCCTATACACTGCCTATTGGCCCATATAACCGAACAAACCACATTGATTATAGGCATGAACAACCGTGGCAGAGCAGACCTAACAACCAACATGGTAGATACCAGGAGAGAAACGAGCCTTTTACCCGTCCACAGCAGCAGCTCTTTTCACATCCCCAATACCCAGACACACAATATGGGGTACCTATCTCTAACAGGTATGACGCTTTCTATAATATCGACTTTTTAGACGAGATCGATTGACAAAGCGTATCTCCATCCCCCTACCTTATCCCTGCTGAGCCCACAACTAAGGCAGCTCCCCTTTACAGAGTACCAAGTATGCGCCCAGAGTGCATAAGTGTTTCCTCTCCGGAGATCAGTGAAGCGCCTCCAGTACAACTTAAAGAAATTACATCGAATGCGAGTGGGCGCAGCTACCCAAGTTCCTCTAGTTTAACCCAGTGCATAGTGCACAGTGGAGTACAAAACCCACTAACTGCTAGTAATGTATCGCAAGAACACCTAACAACTGACCATGGGGTCCAAGCAATCTCTCCTTCCGCAGATCAGGCCCTGATAACAGGCTTGGGCCCCACCGAACAACGCTCCATACATCTTTTATCCTGGAACACAGCCGGCTTAGCCGCTAAGGTTAATGATCCTATGTGGTTAGCCTATGTAAAAAATTATACCATTCTATGCTTCCAAGAAACCTGGTTAGCAGATGCAAATGCACATATTGAGGGCTTTCAAAGTTTTTTCTTACCAGCTACCCCATCAAATAGCGGAAGATCCAAAGGGGGTCTGGCAACCTACATAAGCCTTGCACTCAGCTGCCAGGTTACAACCAGAGCATCGGACAACAAGCATATTCAAATCTTAGTGCTCAGGAATGGTAAAAAGGCACTGACACTTATCAACCTTTATAATGCTGTGTCATCAAACAAGGAGTGTAATATTCTCAAACTACAAAACCTTTTAGAGTCAAAAGCGGATAGTCTACCACGAAACATCATTATTGCTGGAGACTTTAATGCTTATCCTTGTGGCAACCCTGAAACAACACCAATTGGCCTCTTAGGCTGCAACAGGAGGTCTGGCTTTCATTTTGATCATTCGCCCCGAGGCACCAGTATTAATAACTTAATAGATGGAAAGGATCTAACCGACGCAATGGCCACACTGGAGGACTCACACCAGTTCAACGTCCCCACGTTTAAAGGCCACGGTAAAGGCTCCTATATAGATCACATATTCCTTTCGAGAGATCTAGTTGATTTAGCCACAGACTTTGAAATCCTAACAAGCACTTTCAGCGACCACAATCCTTTATCAATCAGAATCGGAGGTAACCTTTTTGATCAGAGGAAGCCACGACCTGATCACGGTGTTTTAAATCCCATCAACGGAAATCGTCGCCTGAAGTGGTCAAAGGTCAACAGCGACTCCTTGTATGATTCAATTGCCATTAGCTGTGGTAATGACCTAGATCTTTGTGTTTCTCCATCCACTTTGCCCGAAGCGACTCTGATTGCCTTTGCTAATGTTGTTGAGAAAATCGGCCAATTGTTGTCAGTTCCAATAAAGGGACGTCATGAATATCAACCAGGGTGGTTTGATCAAGCCTGCTCAAAGGCCGGCCGAGACTTAAAAAAAGCACTTAAGGCTACTCCAAGAGATCCTGTTCTTATTAAGTCACTGCGATCTAACTATAAGTCAGTCCTGGCAGCCCGGAAAAAAGAAGTAAAAGCCGGTGTCTGGGAGAAACTATGTGATCCTGCAATTCTGGGCAATAGCTCCAAGTTCTGGAGCATTGTAAACAAACCCTTGTTTGATGTCCCCTTAAACTCTAACGTCGGGACTAATATACCCGAGGAAGAGTGGATATTACATTACAGCACAATTTTTAAAAGTGACAATTTACAAGCAGACTTTGTTTTTAATTTCTCTGACGAAAATGTATTGTGTTTCACAGTGGGGGAGGTAGAAAAGGGGATACAAGGATTAACCTGTAACAAAGCACCCGGACCCGATGGTATACCACCCGACCTATTTAAATCAAACATTTCTCTATGGGCACCAGTCATCACCACAGTTGTAAACGCAGGGATTCTGGCTGGCTGCCCAAAAGCCTGGGGGTCCTCCACCATAGTCCCTGTTTTTAAGAAGGGTGACCGTGGTAGCGTTACATGTTATAGACCCATATCCCTGATTAATTCAGTCACAAAGGTGGTGGGGGGTATTATCCTAAACAGATTAACAGCCTGGGCCAATGATAATAACATACTGTCCCCAATACAATATGGGTTCAGACCAGGCCATTCCACGATAACCCAATGTCTGAACCTATATTTAATAAACAGTAAATACACCCTAGCAAGAAAAGGGACGATCCATATGGCCTTTATGGATTTATCGTCCGCGTTTGACTGCGTAGACAGAACCAGGCTATGGGAGGTGCTGTTAAAAATGGGGGTGGAACAAAACCTGGTCAACCTTCTTGTTGACCTCCACTCGGACACGAGAGCAAACGTCCGCTACACCCATGATTTAAAAGTAACCAGAGATTTTAAAATAACCCAAGGAGTCAGACAAGGATGCATCCTTGCCCCTTTTCTTTTTAATCTTTATATTAATGAGTTGGAGGAGCACTTATTAAAAACTGGCACAGACTTTCCTTATTTTGGCAAGAAGGGCATACCGGTCCTATTATATGCGGACGACGCCGTGTTAATATCTAGAACGGCGCTTGGTCTTCAAATCTTGCTAGATTCTTTTAATGATTTCATGAACTGCCGTGGTCTGAGCATTAATAATTCTAAATCCTTTACAATGGTGGCAGGTGTACCCTCAAAAAAAGTATACCCTCACTTTGTAAACGGAGATAGAATACCCACCACAAAGACCTTTTCGTACCTTGGTGTTCTCTTTGACCACAAACTAACTTGGGCACCAGCAATACAAAAGAAAAAGGGCGAGGTAGTGCGGGCCAACGCAGCAATACTGGACTTCACTAGAAAAATGGGCAATAGTCCGGTGGCTGCTGTCTTGAAGTTATATCAAGCCAAAAGCACCGCTATTGCTCGTTATGGAAGTGAAATTTGGGGATCAGAATCACTAGGTGCCCTTGAAGTTACTGAGAATAACTTCTTAAAAAAGGTCCTAAGGTTACCCAGGGGGACGGCCAACTTTCCGGTACATGAGGAACTTGGCATTCCATATCTAAGTGACAAGCTGGCAGTGAATCCCTTGTTATGCTGGCTGAATAGCTGGCTTAACACAGCCATACCTCTCACCAGAAACATCCTTCAAGAGGCACTACAGTGGGATGGTAGGCTCAAGATCCCATGGATAAAATATGTAAGAACGTGGCTTTTTGAATTAGGCCGACCAGATCTATTTTTATCCCCTGAAACAATAACAAAAACTGATGTAACCTTTGTAAAGAACACTTTTATGCTGTCTAGGTGTATGACACGGGAGGAAAACGAATACAAGAAAAGCAGTGTGAGACAGTATGCCTTAACCAAAACTTGTTTATATATGGAACCCTACCTGTCCTGGCCCATGTCCGGTTATGACCGTTTTTTATTAACAAGGTTCCGATTTGATATGTTCCACTTTTTATTAGCTGTCCCAAGCGGAGCGCACAGAGGACTAGTGTTGCCAGCTTGCGGCTGCGACAATAAGTCTCCGCAAGATCTGGCACACTTTTTATTTTTTTGCCAGTTTTATACACTCCCCCGAAACCTGTTTTTAAAACCCTTACTTAAGCACCTGAATTTTGCACAATACAGACCCGCATTGTGTCACCTTCAAATGCTAAACAGCGAATGTACTATGTTTGTATGTAATTTTTTAAAACTCGCAGTTAAATATAGAAAAAGCATGGAAGGGTAACCAATTCAGCTGCTGACTGTATTCTCATTTTTAATGTATTTTAGCCTTTTTAACCATATTACTGTGTATATGCTTGCAAATGTCTTGCTGTAATACTACTCTCGCTATTTTTTATCATTGTATGGATTAATGTGTATGAAATGCTCTTTTATGATTGTATCATGTAAACAATCGAATAAAGATATTCTATCTATCTATCTATGTACATAGTCACAGTATATAACCTCAAAGGAGCCAGAACAGTGTTTCCTCTATTCTGGGTGTTTCTCAATACAAGCTGCTGATGTTACAAATAAATGGCAAAAACAACCAACGTACAATACCAACCAGGGGGCTTGGTCCGATGACGCATTTCCCATGGTTGAATACCCACTGACTTATGCCGTGGAACCGCTGGTATTTTTCAATACGCTGTGGTGGTTCAGGCCTCATTTCATAAACTTAGAGTATATAAACCTGGGTTTGACATGTGGCATCAAATGAACAATGCACCATACACAGTAAGTCAGTGACAATTAAGTGACCTGCGTTAATCGTACATAATTGATTGTGCAAACCACATACCATAGGAAAATTAACATATATTTTGTATTTCAGACTCCAGACATTTAGGATAACAACTTCTTGCATAACCTTCAGATATTTACTATTGTCAATTTAAGAAATGCAGCAAGATATTAACCATGTTTCTCATTCTTAAGGGTGCGATGAGATTGTGATGCAGAAGTTGCAGCAATACATAAACTTGAATATGTTAAATAAAATATGTAGTTGTATAGGTGCACAATAAAAGACCAAAGAGGTGTATGTTTTTGAACACTGATTTTTGGGAAAAAAATCTTTAACACAAAGATGTGAAAATCTCACCAGTGAACATAGAAAAAAATTAGAAATCACAATCTCACTTGTTCCAAGGGACTTTGTGAACACACCCTTACTTTCATCGTCAGCCCTAAACTTAAGTGAACTATATAATATACTACTTCCTCACTTTCCTCAAGTTACCAAAAGAACACACACATTACCCCACGTTCCTCCAAATCTGAAATTCAACCCATGAACATACCATTTTCCTACCTCCCTTCATAGTGGAAGAGGCCACATAAACAAAGAGTACTTTGCCCTTCATCCTCCAGCCTATACACAACTGACCTCCAGCTTAAACTCAACTGCAGCACACCTGTAGCAGAAGATAATTTATTTGTATTCAATGTCAGTGGTTACTTAGGTGTCACAAACAGACCAGAAGTACTTAGTCTAAGGAGCAACCCTTGCAGAAGCATTACTCGTTGGAGCATCACACAAATCACAAGTTTGCTTTGAGAATAAACAGAGCAAGCTTTTGAAGAAATTGGGTTGTTGGTTGATGGGAGTGTGAGCCCTGGTCAAGAAGTACCACAATCCTTGTCAGGGTAAGGCACAAGCAAACCCCAAAATAACTTGTGCTCCAACCCTTAGTAGCTTGGTACAGAGTAGTCAGGCTTCACTTAGAGGCAATGTGTAAGGTATTTGTGCAACACTTCAAACAATAGAACAGTAAATTATAAAGTAGCCCTCAACAGACTTAGACGAATAGAGTAATTTTCAATAAATAAAACAAGATCGAAAGGACAAAAATACAATCAGTAGAACTAGAGTTACAGATTTTTAAAGATTTTAATGAAAATAGCACCAAAAAGCAAAAAGCACCAACCATTGATATCTGGTTGCACTGGACTGGAACAAAGTCACAATTTCAGGCTGACCGTGATGGAGTGTGGGTCGGCTAAAGGGATGTTAAAGTCTGGGTTGCAGAACGTTGCGAGGATCTGTGTTGAAGATGCGTCACACAGCTGAGGCGATGTGTTGGTTCCGAGATGCCGCAAGGCTTCGGTGTGAGGTCCTGTGCTGTCGTCAAGGATCATCTCTAAGAGGGATTACAATGCAACATCCGATGTAGAGTATGCAGCGTGCAGTTGTGGCGATTTGTTGGTTCTGAGCAGTGAGGCTGTGATTTGGAGTCCTGTATCATCATCAAGGCTGCTGTTGATGGAATATGCGAGGGCCCGTGCTGAAGTTGTAATGCGCAGTTGGGGTGCTGCGTTGGTTCTGATTAGTGTAGTGGTAATGCGCATCTTTGCAACAGGTCTAAACCATGGAGCAGTGGTGCTGTGTCAATTCTGCCCGGGGGTGCAGCATAGAAGACGCATCGGTTCTGCTTAATCCACAGAGTCTGCCAAGCATTTTAGGCCCAATTCCAGGGCTACAGGCCTGGGGTAGCAACATTTGTCAGGGTAGACTTACAGATCGCAGCGTTCAGGTGCATGTGCAAGGTTGTTAGAAGCCTGTTATGTCCTTAAGGCTTCAGATCAGGAGTCAGTCAATTAGCCCTTGAGTTGCAGGTTCAGTCCTTTTCACCCAGGCAAGAGGGCAGCAGGCATCATAGCAATGCAGCAGTTCTTTCAGAGCAGTAGCCTAACAGAGTGGCAGTTCTTTCAGCAGCACAGCAGTCCTTTTCCTTGCAGAGTATCCACAGGTCCAGAGGTGTACTGAGTGGTGGTGGCTGTGGTCAAGTATTTATACCCTTGTGCCCTGTTGTGGAAGGTAGGAGAAGTGTCCACACAGTACCTTTAAAGTGCATGAAATGTTCTACCTCCCCTGCTTAGGCTCCAATTTTCTGAAGTGACAATGCAGGGTCCTTAGTAATTTTCGGTGAAGGCAGGACACAGCACATTCAAGTGTAAGTAAGCTCCTCCTTCCCATCCTGCCAGTGATGGAACATCTAGGAACAACTAAGCTCCCATTGGTGTGGGTATGTAAGACAAATACGCAAAGTTCAACTGTCAGTTACACCCATTCATGTGACCAGAGACAGGCCGCAGGCACTAAATGGATAAGGCAAGAAAGTTTCATCTTTCTTAAAGTGGCAATTTCAGAATTGTAATTTAAAATCCGACTTTGCCATCAGTTAGGATTTTAAATTTGGATTCCAGGGACACCAAACATGAACCTGTCATCTCTTCCCATTTGGGATTTACTCTTATAAAATGAAATTAGGCAACCCCAATGTTACCCTATGGCAGAGATAATCCTTGCAGTAGTGGAAAACTAATTAAGATTGTTTTCACTACCAGGGCATGTAAACATAAAAAGTAGATGTCCTACTTTTTAAATACATTACAGCCAGCCCTCTGGGCTGTCCAGGTCCTCCCCTAGGGGTGTCCTATATGTATTAATATGGTTTGGGTGGAAATGACAGTTTAGACTGCACACACAGGCTCTACAATGTCAGGCTTGATACATGCTTAAAAGGCTATTTAAGTGAGTTGCGTAATCACTGCTGCAGGCCATTGTTAGCATTTATTATACAGGCTCTGTGTACATGAAGTAGTACTTTACAAGGGACTTGTATGTTCATATATATGCCAATTGGGTATAAGCCTTATTACCATGGTTAGAGGAGAAAGCACATGCACTTTAGCACTGGTTAGGAGTGTTAAAGTGCTCAGAGTCCTAAAGTCAGCATAAAAAAGTTCAGCAAAAAATAAATAAATAGGAGGAGGAAGGCCAAATGTTTGGGGATGCCCTTGCAGGAAGGGCCAAGTCTAACAAAAAACAAGCCTGTTTACTTTTTAGAATGACCTTGTAATGACTGTTCTACTTCATACAATACTGTGCTGTCACCTTGCAACATTCTCATGCTGCATTGAACGTACTAATCAAGCAAAAAACTAAGGTTTTTTTATAGAGATTCACAGCAGCCTGCCTCGTTATTATTAATTAAGCAAGATTTCTTCTGAGACTCGTTGAGAATGGCCGCAAAGAAGTCGCCCTGCAAAGAACAGGGGAACTCTATTTGCATTAACTTTCCCAATGTTCGAAAAAGTAAAAATTGTTAAGGAACCATTGGGGAGGATGTTTTGGTCTGTGGGACTGTAGTGTGCTCTTCATACTGTTAGCTGCTGTCACTTGCCTCGTGGAACAAATAATTCAAACCTTGCTTAAAAAAAACATTTTCAAAAGGAAAGCCGCTTTGTTTCCAACTTTTGCAATGTTGACACTGCAATGTCTAAATGCGTTTGTACTAAGCATTGACATTTTAATGATGATGTGATTTTTCCTGCGCCAATCCTGTCACTTTGAACATTCTATGCTTTTTTAACTACAAATCAATTTTATGAGATGGGGACCTCCATTTCTCTATGAAACGGCTATTTTAGACTGGCATACCATGCATTTGCAATGCTATATGAAAAATACATAGTTTAGAATTGTCAGACTTAAATTCGAGGTATATTGCACAGTTCAAGTAAATAAAGATTTGCTGCTACATTTTCACCACCAAAGCATATTAACTACCTTTATTTTCCGAGGGGCAAAATGTGACTCACAACCATTTGGCAATCAAATCTGTCATGTTTTGTTTTGCCTCTGAGGCCTTCAGGAATATGACACACACCTTGTAAAATATTAGAGGTGATTCAGCTTCTCCTCATATTCATATACACTTGAATTTGGTTGAATAGCATGATTTTTCATATGTTCATTTTGTTTGAATTGTACGAACATCAATTTCTCCCTGGTACTTTGCCAACAAACATGCAATGATTGGATGTATTCATATAAACAAAAACCTCGAATTAAAGCAAAGGAAAAAAACATTTCATTTTGTATCACATCAGAAGAATCTGCCTGTTTAATATTTCACGCTGCTCAACATTAGAGATAAATTGTTCAGAATAGTAAATGAGCATTTATGAAGTCAGCCACTCGCGACCTTCAGCTGAAGGTCTGTAAAGCTGAGATGTGAGCTCTGTGTTACACCAGCAAGGACAGGCAGATTCATTCTTCATCACTGCCACTATTCACTAACTAGGATGTAACTCTGAGTGGCATGACAATTCAGATCAATAACCTTGGCCTATATAACAAGCATCCCATTTTTCAAGCTCAACAATTTTTCTTTTCCCACATGTGATTTCTGAGGAAGGTGCGGAATGCATTGCTAGCAGATGGAAACTAATAGAAGCATTCATGCATCAGTGTAATGCACTGAATTCTGTTTTGTTGTCATTTCGGAGAAGCGGGAGTGATGCTTTGAATTGGCGAGGTTCCTGCCCCCCAAACTCAGGATTCCCCTCAATGACTTAGAGGTGGGCAAAGCACTATAACAGCACAAGTGAGGAGCTAGTGTTGCTTTCACTCTTGAGACTGTGGAATCTCTCTTGCAACCTTAGGACAGTGAGCTTTCCATTTTCAAAACCTCTCAATTGAATTGAATTGAATTTAAAATATTTATTAAGCGCAACGTTCACCATGCGGTTTCTTGGCGCTATGGAGGCAGAAGTAGCAGTAAAACAAACGACTGAAGGAATAACAGGGAAGGAAAGGAATTTACATTGGGAAGGCTTGAGTAAAAAGAAGGGTTTTAAGATCTTTACGAAAAGAAGAATAGTGTGTGGCCAAACGCAAGTGATCGGGGAGGGAGTTCCAAAAGGAAGGTGCCAAGACAGAAAAATTGGCTCCGCCCCATTTCTTGCGTCTATACCGGGGAACCTGTAGGAGTGATTGAGTAGATGACCGCAGTTCACGGGCAGGGATGTAGGGATTTAGTAGAGAAGAGATGAATGCAGGGGCAGTCCCTTGGCGTGGCTGGAAGACCATACATCCAGTCTTAAAAAGAGATCGCTCCTTAACAGGTAGCCAATGTAGTGCTTTCAACAAGGGGGTAGAGTGGTGAGAGCGGGGGAGGCCATAGATCAGTCTGGCCGCCTGATTTTGGACCAGCTGGAGCTTCCGCAGACTATACGCCGGGATGCCGTTGTAGAGGGCGTTAGCATAGTCCAGCCGGGAAACAACCAGGGCGGACATGATTAACTTAAGAGCAGAAGGAGAGAAGAAACGAGAAACAGAGCGGATAGTTCGGAGTACAAAAAAACAGGAAGAGACCACAGAACTAATTTGTGAGTGAAGGTTGAGATGATTATTGAGTTTGATGCCCAGAGTTTTAACTGAGGAAGAAGGTGTAGGAGGGGATCCCAAGGAAGAGCGCCAAAAAAGAGAGTTCCAGGGACTGGAGGAACCACCTGTAAGGACCAGTTCTGTTTTGTCAGGGTTCAACTTCAGATGGTTGTGGTTCATCCAGTCCCTGATGAAGATCATGATAGACTGAAAATTAGACATAGAATGAGAGGAAGAAGACAGGTTAAAGATAAGCTGGAGGTCATCTGCATAATTAAAGACAGTGACCTCCAGCTGTTGAAGAGCAAAGATCAGAGGGTAGATGTAGAGATTGAACAGAAGGGGAGAAAGAGAAGAGCCCTGGGGGACACCACAAGTGACATTAAGTTGGGTGGCCGAGAAATCCCCCAACCGAACCGCCTGGGCACGGTCCCTCAGGAAGGACGATAGCCACACCAGGGCTGAGCCCTCGACCCCCGCCGCTCCGACACGGGACAGTAAGATGGAATGGTCCACCGTGTCGAAGGCGGCGGAGAGATCGAGGAGCACCAGAGCCTGGTTGTTATTTTGGTCCATGCCTTCCCTGAGATGATTCAGGACCGATACCACGACGGACTCGGTGGAGTGCCTAGGCCGAAAGCCAGCCTGGCGGGACGCAAGACCACCATTGGCTTCCACATGGGCACTGAGGACCGATGTTACGTGTCGCTCTAGCACCTTGCTCAAATAAGGCAGGAGGGAGATGGGACGATAGTTGGCTGGGATGGAAGGGTCCATGCCAGGCTTCTTAAGTATGGGGACTATGGTGGCAGATTTAAGGGCTGGGATTACCACGCCCTGAGCCAACGAGCTATTAAGGAGGGATATAGGTGGTTTGGGACAGACAGAATAAATCTGTTGCAAAATGTAAGCTGGGCAGATGTCCGCCGGGGAACCAGATTTTATTTTGGGGAGCATTGCAAGGAATGCCTTCTCAGTGAGCGGAGGGAAAAAGGAAAGAGAGCCGTGAGCAATCGGGGGAGAAGGCTCAAGAAAAGCGAGGGAAGGAGGTGGGATATTGGCTCTAATGTTGACAATTTTATCTAGAAAATAAGTGTTCAAAGAATCACAGAGGGACTGGGAGGGGGAGGGTTTGGGAGTGGCCCTGTCAGAGTAAGCCAAGTCCTGGACAATGGAGAAGATCTCCCTAGATTTGTTGTCCGCTGCCACAATTTTCGCTGAAAAGTAAGTTGTTTTGGCACTCAATATGGCTTTTTTGTAGTCGCTCAGCAAAGATAGATAACAAGTTTTTAATAGAGGGCAGTAGTCCGTTCTCCATTGCCTTTCAGCCCGCCGGAGAGTCAGCTTCTTTGTCTTTAAATCGTCACCAAACCACCGATTTGATTCCTTGGGTCTTTGGGTGGATATCCGTCGTAGTGGGGCTACCTTATCACAGCCTCCAGCAAGCCAAGTGTCAATAGCAGTGGCTTGAGAGATGGAGGATAGGCCCTCTAAGTTAGGTGCGGAGTTCAGCAGAGAAGATGACAGGGCAGGAAGGTCTACCCTATTCCAATTTCGTGCCCAGATGTTTTTGGCAGGCGGGATCTTTGTTGCCGACTTAGGGTAGAGGGAGAAGGAAACCAGGGCATGGTCTGACCAGGGGCATGGAGACACGGTCATGGAGGAGACCAAGGCGTTAAGAGACCAAACCTGGTCTAGTACATGGCCGTGGGTGTGCGTAGGGGTGTGCAGGTGAGATATAAAATTAAGGGATGTGAGTGAATCAGAGAATTGTTTGGAAGCTGTGCTTTCCTGGGGGTCTGAGGGCCAGTAATTGAAATCCCCTAGTACGAGGATAGAGGCGTGGTTTATCGCTAAAGTGGCCAACAGATCCTGAAAAGCCGGCAAGAATAGATGAGATGACTGAGGTGGGCGATACATCAATAGACAGGTGAGTGGGGGAGAGAAGGCCAGTGAAGGAGCTACCAAGTACTCGGTGAAGTTAATAGTGGGAGAGGGGAGAAGTTGAAAATTGTGCTCGGCTCGAGCAATAAGGGCTACACCACCTCCTGACTTGCCCCCTAGTCGGTCGGCACGGAGGGCCACATAAGGAGTGGGAAGGGCGGCCAACAGAGAGGGCAATGAGGTGTCGCAGAACCATGTTTCTGTTAGAAGTAACATGTCAGGCTGGTGAGTATCCAACAGCACAAATAGCTCCTGATGGTGCTTTACGGCCGACCTGGTGTTAAGTAAAATAAGAGACAGGGGGGGGGGAAGGGATACGGGACTAGAATCAGGAGGGTGGGACAGAGGGAAAGTCAAATTGGAGGATGTAGGATAATGGGGATTTAGGTAAATGCCAGAGGCAGTAATGCGCCTGATGGTGGATTTTGCTAGGGGCCAGGGGCCCCGGAGAGCATGAAGGGCCGTGGGGGAATAAGGAGGGACATGAGGACGCGCCCCTAGCCCCGTCCGCGGACGGGCGCAGACGGGCTTGACTTAGGCTCGACTTCGGCGCGCCTTAGTCGCGCCCGCTGCGCTCGTCCGCTGCGCTCCCTCATTGGGGGACGGCTAAATAGGGGCGGAGCACGGGGGGTGTGGCGACGAGCTAGGTCGCCTGACCTGCCCAAACGAAGATGGCGCCCACACTCCCCCGAGCCCTGGAAGGAAATCTTAAAGGTAAGGCTCCTGTTGCCTTTGAAGAAGTGCAAAATGATTTTAAAAGTTCGGCGCCGCTGCTCACAATCAGCAGGGCGTCAGCGTTGTAGAGTCTCGTATGTCCAACTGCAGGCGCGAACCCACTGCCACCGGGGTCGCCTGCCTCCAATGCTGAGCTCTGAGAACGCTGCTCCTAAATAGGGGCGGAGCGCGGGGGTGTGGCGTCGAGCTAGGTCGCCTGACCTGCCCAAGCGAAGATGGCGCCCACACTCCCCCGAGCCCTGGAAGGAAATCTAAAAGGTAAGGCTCCTGTTGCCTTTCAAGAAGTGCAAACTGATTTTAAAAGTTCGGCGCCGCTGCTCACAATCAGCAGGGCGTCAGCGTTGTAGAGTCTCGTATGTCCAACTGCAGGCGCGAACCCACTGCCACCGGGGTCGCCTGCCTCCAATGCTGAGCTCTGAGAACGCTGCTCCTAAATAGGGGTGGAGCGCGGGGGGTGTGGCGTCGAGCTAGGTCGCCTGACCTGCCCAAACGAAGATGGCGCCCACACTCCCCCGAGCCCTGGAAGGAAATCTAAAAGGTAAGGCTCCTGTTGCCTTTGAAGAAGTGCAAAATGATTTTAAAAGTTCAGCGCCGCTGCTCACAATCAGCAGGGCGTCAGCGTTGTAGAGTCTCGTATGTCCAACTGCAGGCGCGAACCCACTGCCACCGGGGTCGCCTGCCTCCAATGCTGAGCTCTGAGAACGCTGCTCCTAAATAGGGGCGGAGCGCGGGGGGTGTGGCGTCGAGCTAGGTCGCCTGACCTGCCCAAACGAAGATGGCGCCCACACTCCCCCGAGCCCTGGAAGGAAATCTAAAAGGTAAAGCTCCTGTTGCCTTTGAAGAAGTGCAAAATGATTTTAAAAGTTCGGCGCCGCTGCTCACAATCAGCAGGGCGTCAGCGTTGTAGAGTCTCGTATGTCCAACTGCAGGCGCGAACCCACTGCCACCGGGGTCGCCTGCCTCCAATGCTGAGCTCTGAGAACGCTGCTCCTAAATAGGGGCGGAGCGCGGGGGGTGTGGCGTCGAGCTAGGTCGCCTGACCTGCCCAAACGAAGATGGCGCCCACACTCCCCCGAGCCCTGGAAGGAAATCTAAAAGGTAAGGCTCCTGTTGCCTTTGAAGAAGTGCAAAATGATTTTAAAAGTTCGGCGCCGCTGCTCACAATCAGCAGGGCGTCAGCGTTGTAGAGTCTCGTATGTCCAACTGCAGGCGCGAACCCACTGCCACCGGGGTGATTGATCGAATTCGGGCCTTTGACTGAGACTATCATTCCTGACCTGAAGGTGCCAGTAGGCTTCCCACATCACCCTCCTCTCACGAGGGCATAAGTTGTAAACCAAGCGACATATTTATTAAAATATCACGCAGCAAGTCAACTTGCTGCACTGAGTGATAGGGAAAGGGCAATAATGTTCAGTATCTAACATTATACGGCGTATTCCTGTTTTTTCCCTGCGCTGGCGCAACATGTGCTGCCTAGCGACAACTTAGGCACCCTTGCACCGTGGTCTAAGGGTGCCTGCGTTGTAAGCAGGATTGTTTTTATGCAGGAAGGGACACCTTTCCGCACAAAAACAATCCCGAATGGCAATTTCCTCTTTCTATGTGTGCTGCAGAATAGGGAAGCGCCGTGGGAAATGCCCCAACAAATGGGCTTGGCTGAATATGTGAAGAGCCCATTTGCACTGAGGGAATCCTATTTGAAAGAAATTCTATTCTGCACTTTGTATCCCATCCAGAGACCTCGTCTTCAAGTAGCCATTGTAACAACATTTGATGATGGCTGGTGGCGTCCAATACACTGGAAAGATATAAAAGTATAAGGGCGCAGACACCAAAGTTCCCTACCATCACACATAAATAATCAAGTACAAAAGCTATCATCAACTTAGTGTTCATCTATTACCGAACACCTTTGAAAAGGATTAAGCATCTAGTCAGACTTCAATCAGGCCTGTAACTGAAATGTGGCTCATGTAGATAAGCAAGATTGGAAAAAGAATAATGGGACTGAAATTAGTTGGCTTTCTTTGGACACAATATTTCATCAAATACTATACTATGGATAATTCAAGCTTTTTATATGTCACATACATATTAGAATAGTTATTGAGTAGCTAGTGCTAAATTGAACTGGCTGCCTCTTTTACTAATTGTACAAGTTTGCTATGGTATCACACCTTAGGAGATCCCATAATCATGCTAGAGGCAATAAACCTTAACAATACAGTCCTATAAAGAGTTTTGATGACTTAGAGAGTGACAAGTTTAACATTCCTCTGGTGTTAAATGGTGTGAGTTGGTATTATCTGCTACTTGTGCTGCCATCATCATTTATACCTTTTCAAGGAACACATTAGGTTTTCTATCACAGGGGAAGAAGAAGCAGCTGAGTTAGTGGTGCTGCTGAAGGCTTACATGCATCAAATGTCTACAAATTCCCTAATACAAATCACAAGACAACCTCTAAAGCATGTGTTGTGCAATACATAGTGGTAGCTGTCCTGATGATACCTCCTTGCCTTTTCTATGTCAGCTCCTTTTCCAGCTATTGCTTCCTTGCTCAGACCAATGCCTGATTTGTTTCTAGTACTCCAGTCTTGATTCAGTGCATATTACTATAGTCGAAGTTGCACATTTCTTACTTATAGGCAAAAGCAGTTGCAATAGAGGAATTTCAAACATTTCCCTAAGGATTTCTTACACCTTACTCTTTTCTATTGATTTTATTTATCCTGGCAGCTCTCTCCAATCCCCCCATTGGCTTCTGAGTATTCCAGCGATATATTCTCATGCTCTTTAATTCCTGTGATGCTTAACCACTCTTGTTTCTTGCTTGACTCTCTGGGCAGGGCCTCTTCCCTTTGCTTTCACTTTGCATCAAGTTGCACAAAGTATGCTTGCAATTGCTTAGGTTTATTCCCTCAATTATCTGACCTTCATCTTCAAAGATATTGTGCTTCCATTCCCCAGACACTCTTTGGCGGTAAAAAGGACCAATGAACTCTCTCATGCAGACTGGTTTTAGGTATAGTAGGAGGAGTACTCTTATTAGTTTTTATTAGCTAGTGTGTAAATCTAGAACATAGAACATGTAGAAGACGCTTGAAGATTGTTGGGGTTCTGGAAGGGATTGAAGGCTCTGGTAAATGTCCTGGTACCAATAAGGACATGACAAAAAAGGTGGCAACATTAGTGACCAAACATTTATAATGTACAGATGATAACAGTGAATGTTAAAATATTCTCACAACAACGAGTTGCTCAACATCTACCAGTTTCTAGGCCAATAAAAGGACTAGAGTAGACCCTGTATGATATTTCTCAGACAATAAAACAAAAGTATCAGCGTAAGGGCTGAAGAAGTGTTAGACAGCAGCTGAATTTGGCTTCTCTTTAGCTATATATTTGGATCTCTCCTATGAAATAGCAAGAACATTATAAAGAACCTATCCCAAAGTTAAAGCTGTTCATAATGTAATTCCTGGGGTAGCAACGTGTAACTTAATAATTTATTGGAAGGGGACATTTTAGTTTCTGATTGAGTAAGAGAAAGTGAAGGATTTTTTAAAACAGAAGGAGTAATTCTTCATAGTACAATAAAAAATTAAAGGAAGAAAGCAAAAACTGGGAGTTGGGAGAATGAGTGGTTGGATCACTGTTAGACCATATTATCTCTGATAAAAATGAATGTCACAATATTTAATGTGGAAGGCAGGAAAGTGGAGAGGCCTTCTGCCTCACTTCGACTATTGTCTTTAAGTGAGAGCAGTCAGTCTGTGTCTAGAAAATGAAGGGGAAGCAGAGTAAAAATAAAGGGCCCGATTCACAGAACTAACTTAAGACAAAATCCTAAACTTGCTACTTTTGGTATTCACAGAAGTTAGGATTTTGTCTTAAGTTTGTCTTAAGACAGACTTAAGACAGACTTAAGACAGACTTAAGTTAGGATTTTGTCTTAAGTCTGTCTTAAGTCTGTCTTAAGACAAACTTAAGACAAAATCCTAACTTCTGTGAATACCAAAAGTAGTAAGTTTAGGATTTTGTCTTAAGTTAGTTCTGTGAATCGGGCCCAAAGAGTTATGGGCCAAGGACTTTATGGAGAAATGCTTTCAGCTGTAGCTATTTCATCAAATGTAAATGAGTAAATTAATTTTGAAAAATGTAATCAAATAGGAAAATAATTATAGAAAGAGAAAACTGCTGTATGTTTCTTGCAGAAACTCAATTCCAGGACTAAAGCAATGAAATGTTTAGATAACTGCAAGTGGGAAAAAAAGCATTGAGACACAAACAAATTGAGAAGTGAATAGAAGGATGGCTATTGTAAAATATAAATTCATAGGGACATGCTTAGAAAACTTTGAGGTAGGTCATACGGCTTGTTGTAAAAGGCTAGGGGGGCACTAAGAAAACTTACTTCTTGAATAAGCCAAAATTAAGGGAACTTAAAAGGGTCATTTTAACACTATATATAGAAGATATCTAGAGGCTTGAATACCATGAGTTTCTCAGCTATCGTTGTTTCATTTCCAGAATTCAGGTTATTGATTTACTTTGTATTGTCAAAGAGCTTTAAGAAGCCAATTGTTTAATTAAAACTAAATGTCTCCTTCGGTCAAATCTAAAACCCTTAGAATGTCCATGGAAATGTTGCCACAAGCTACAGGATGTTGCTGATGTAACTTTGACTCTTCAACGTTATCTGATTCAAGTGCTAAGGATCATGTTAAGTCTGAAATGCATGTTATTATGTTGTGAACAATAAATCAGCACATACCCATGTAATGTGAGAAACATTTAAGGTGTACTTGAGAGGACATATCTTTTCTCAGTGAAATCTAGCATGAAGTGTAAGGGGATAAGGCCAGAAGAAGCCCTTTACTCTAAGTTGATTGATAAATAGGTAGAACTGATCAGGTAATTTAGTATGATTGATAGGCTGAGAATTTATTTAAAGTTGATTCAAACTATGTCACCGAATCTAAGTTATAGTTGATTCCTAGACAGACAGACATGAGCACTTTCAAATAAATTATAACATTGGGAAGCTTTTAGAATGGCAAATAGCATTAAATAATATTTAGCAAGGTAAAGGAACATGGAAACCTGTGTGTTATAGAAGAGAGTGTGACAATAGATATGGATTTTAATAACTTTTACAAGGGCTTTTTAAGGATATTTTGCAGATCAGTACTACTTTAATTTTGTGTTTTTTCAGGGAAAGTATGAAGAAAAAAGGGCAATGACTAACATTTATGCCTTGTGCATGGAAAACTTTTGGGATAGCATGGGATGTATGGGTAGTGATCTAGCCCCAAAATGTATACAATTAGTTAATTGTGTACTAGTCGGGCTGTTCCTGATGTCATTTAAGAAGGCAGTTTCTAGCTATGTAACCTCTGTGGGCTTTCTTATCTTTTGTTGTGTTTAACTCTTTGCAAAGTGTGTTTTTTTATAATTACATGCTCATTTCCATTTCATGAAGGAAGGAAGGGACTATTGCATATGTGGGGTATTCCTGGTTGGAGCCCCATAGCATTTTCTTCTATACTGAACCTGGGTGTCTGATTCCTGCATATATCACATTTGTTTTGCATTTGTCTTTTACCCATTACAGGGTGTTTGCAGCTATGTTTATTTTGTGAGTGCACCTTTGCCATTTATTGAATACAGGGTTTTTTGTTATAGATGGTTTGCTCATTATTCCTTATCCACGTGGCCTAGATCCATACAAACTCCAAAGGTCAGTTAAAGTTTGTATTTATTTATCAGTTATGCTCCTTTTGCCCACTTGGTCTTTATTTCTTGACAATCGATTGCATGGACTGTTCCCGAATGGGGATATCACCCCTTTGTTGGTGTATTAATGATTGATGTTAGCCTCTTACACAGTGTAATTTGAACACAATTGATTCCCATTTCTCTTTTTCATTGGCAGGACATCAGTGATGTCATTTGAGATGTCATCAGTGTGTGTGAATCAGTCTGTATGCTCCTTTTGCCCACTTGGGCTTTATTACTAGACACTCGATTTCATGGATAGTTCCCAGATGGGGATATCACCCCTCTGTTAGTGTATTCCTTACTGATGTTAGCCCCTCTCACAGTGTGTTTTGAACACAATTGATTTCCATGTCTCTTTTCCTTTGGCAGGACATCAGTGATGTAATTTGAGATGTCATCAGTGATGTTACTGACCATGTCATGAGTGATGTAATATGTGCGGTCGTAAGCAGTGCATTGCGGGGTGTACGTTATAGTTAGGTCAGATAACTATAACTGCTACATTTCTATGGTTTTGTGTGTGTACAATCTGAGCCCAAATATAACATCCCAGTAAACTTTGTTATTTTCAGGTAATTTCTAAGGTTTTTTTAATTCAATTTCCTAAATATATAGTGTCTCTTTAACCTTTGGTCGTTTTAGTAAATTTCTATGGTTCCGAATGTTATTTCCTAACTATAATGGCCCTGTAACCGTTGGTCATGTAAGTGAATTTCTAAAGTTTAAAAAAAATGCTATTTTCTAACTGTAACCTGTAACCTTTGAGAGGGAGTGTGTGAGTGAGTTCATGAGTGTCTCATTTGGTGTGTGAATGAGTGCGTCTGTGTCTGAATAGGTGTATGAGTGGATGCGTGTCTCAGTGGGTTTGGCAGTACCTGCATAGGCGTCTCTCTGCCTGTGTGTATGGGTGAGTGAGTATCTCAGTGGATCTGTGAGTGGGTGTGTGAATATCTGAGTGAGTGTCTCAGTCAGTTACTAAGTGGGTGCATGAGAGTCAGTGTGAGTGTCTGCGTGGGTTTGTGAGTGCCTCCATGAGTGTGTGAATCAGTCTGTGTGTGAGTGCATAAGTGTCTGTGTGGGTCTGTGAGTGGGAGTATGAGTCTCTGAGTGGGTCTGTGAGTGGGTGTATGAGTCTCGGTAGGTCTGTAAGTCAGTGCATGATTCTATGAGTGGGTGTGTGAGTGGGTGTGAGAGATTATGTGTGGCTCTGTTAGTAGGTACATGAGTGTCTGGGTGGGTCTGTGAGTGGGTACATGAGTGTCTGAATAGGTCTGTGAGTGGTTGTGAGAGTGTTTGAGTGGTTCTGTGAGTGGGTGGATGAGTGCCTGAGTAGGTCTGTGAGTAGGTGTGAGAGTGTCTGAGTATATCTGTGAGTGGGTGCATGAATGTCTGAGTGAATCTATGAGTGCAGGTGAGAGTGTCTTAGTACATCTGTGAGTGGGTGCATGAATGTTTGAGTGAATCTATGAGTGCGTGTGAGTGTATGAGTGGGTCTGTTAGTGGGTGTATCAGTGCTTGAGTGGGTTTTTCAGTGGGTGCGTGAGTGCCTGAGTGTGTGAGGGGGTATCTAAGTATCTGTGTGGGTGTGGGTGTATCAGTAGCTGTGTCTTCATCAACAAATCTGTGATAACATGAATCCTCGTCAATAGAAGACAATAGGACTACAAAGAGGTGAATCTCCACCAAACAGGGGTAATTCCCCTTAACTAGATGAAGTGCTTCTTTGATTAGTCGAGATGTTCTCACATTCTTCTGCAAAGAGAATGCGTTGCCACAATTTCAGGGAAATGCGCTCAAGGGCCTTTTGGTAAGCTATCCATCCACATGGGAATGGGCGTGAAGACCTTTACATACTACTACAGAAAATGAGACGTGGCCAACCGGGCGTATCTTGCAAATGATTTTGGGCATTTGCATACTCAGGGTAATTAAAAGGGAGAATCATGGACTCTGCTCTCACCAGAAGACAACAAAAAAGAGATTTACTGATCTCCCTCTTCATTTTAGTGCCTTGATCCATACCATTTTCAATGCCTTTACTACTATGGGCTTGGCCCATTTTTTTTAAACTTGTGGGCCTTGGCCTTGTGACTTCATTCCAAACTAAATTTGGTGTGATACCGGCATTTTTTCATTCACATTTTTTCCAGCATCTTCGGCGGCTTCCCACTAATACTTGCCTTGGCTGCAGGGGTGCTGCTGTTGGTCTGCCTGCTTCGGAATTGCTGCTCTATCTGTGGTGCATAACAGCCAAGACCGGCTGATACAGCTCCATAGTCGTATGCTTCAATGCTACGGTACTCTGCTCTTGGCCACTCTAAGCGTGGCTTATGAATCCTCCTTTTGTTTCGCCTACTTCACTTGTGTGCAACCTGTCTTCCACTGCATGGAATGCTCCGGAATGCTCCTTTGAATGGGCACTGACTCTACGCCTCTGCAACACGGTGTCTTGTGACCTGGATTACGGAATGCTGATGCGTCCTCTTGTGGGGCATGAACTGGAATGTTCGGGTGTTGGGATTATGGCCTGCTCTGCTGCGCTTGGAGTGTTGGCGGAATGGGATGTCTGTGCTGCTGCACATGAATTCCTGCAATGAAGTTTTCTTGAAGAACATGCAAGTAGTCCTCTGATGGTGCTAGAGTATCCCTTTATTCAAGAACATGTATGTACATTCTTTTTGCTTGATTGGATGGCATCTCTCTTTTCTGACAGTGACAAGGATTTCCTCTTGGAGGCCGTTGCAACGTATTGCTCATATCCACTGATGGATTAACGTGGCAGCCTTCCATCATCAGTCAAGAATGTTACTGAGTTTTGTTTTGTTTTTTTGCTGGCTTAAGTCCCCATTTTTATTTCTCTTCTTCTCTCTTCTAATTTTCCCATTTTGACATGGATGAACTTATTTCTTGCTCACTCGAACTTGAACTCTGCATTCTATTGAGCCTTTCGTCTGTTGGCCCGATCAAGGGGAGGGTGTAGTGAGGATAAGGGGTTAACTACAGACATTGCTATGTTAGCATAAGTGAGGTATATGCTTAGATACCATTTTGATGCTTTTGCCGCTTTTGCACATGACACTATATGGCTCTGTTCTCGTAAATAAACTGCTTGTGTTTCTTCACATGAGAACTGTCTGTTTTTCACATATCTAGGTGCACACTGTGCCCTTATTCTGCACAGCGTGTTCAAGGTCGAATGCCAATGTATGCTGTTAATTCATGTTGATCAGTCCCACGCACATAGACATTACAGAAAACGCAGCTGCTCAAACTCATACTCGGGTGCTTTTAATATTGTATTTGCATGCATGAGGAGGCACATGGAGACAACCTTTCCACCCTCGAGGAGCTGTGCTTGTCCTGAGATTCATTTCATCTGATCTTGGAGGTATGGGGTCCCCCGTCAAAGCCTAGAGGTTTTCTTCTATTATTAATTAAAACTAGCTCCAATCACGGATCCTGTTTCCACTGTCATTATAATATGATTTACCCTTTTGTGCTTTATGAAATTGTAACCATGCTGATTGTTTTATTCTTATCATCTGTTTGCTAGTATTGGCGAGAGTACTGCATCTTAGAGCAGGTTAGTTAAAATAAACATTTTAAACTATATTGTGTCTCTGATTACTCAAATTGTGGACTAATATGAGTGTTAGAGTAACAGTGTTCATGATTCCCACTATTCCTGAGAGTTTACTAAGTCGCATGTTCTAGGTTGTCTAATCATTGGTAGATTAGCTGTAGTACGGAGAATGAATGAGACTCTAATGCTAGTTGGATCGGGGTTCTAGGCACTGAGGTGGGTTTTTTGGTACACCACAATACACCGAGGTCCAGATCTCCTGCTCATAGTTCTGTGCATGAGCAGAAACCCTGCAACAACCCCAGGTCTGATTGCGCTCTGATAGATCAACGTTGGAGTCATGTCCATTAAGGATTTCAGATAGTTTTACAAGATGGAATATGAGAAAAAACACCAATGACCAAGAAGTAACCTAGAAGTTAGGATCATTTGTGCTATACTGACGTGGAGCTTCAACTGGGATACCTGCTATATATATATAGGTAGGTGGTTCCCGAGGTTTAATTTCTGTTAAATGAGCACCAGGGCCAGAATAGAACCTCATTAGTTCAGACAGGGTCTGCCACCACACACTAAGAACACGCCTCCAAGAAGCCGGAATTCGGGAGAAAGCCCTGGACTGGACCACCTCCTTCCTCTCCGACAGAACCCAGAGCGCCGCCTCCCACCCTACAGATCCAAAGCTACCAACCTCATCTGCGGCGTACCCCAGGGCTCATCCCTCAGCACGACGCTGTTCAACATCTACATGGCCCCCCTCGCACAAGTGGTCCGCCAACACGACCTGAACATCATCTCCTATGACGGCGACACCCAGCTCATCCTCTCCCTTACCAAGGACCCGCATACTGCCAAAACCAACCTCCACAAGGGTATGAAGGCCATCGCCGAGTGGATGAGGAGCAGCCGCCTGAAGCTGAACTCAGACAAGACGGAAGTCCTCATCCTCGGCCCTACCCCGTCTGCCTGGGATGACTCCTGGTGGCCGACAACACTAGGAACAGCACCGACGCCAGCGGACTATGCACGCAACTTGGGATTCATCCTCGACTCCTCCCTCTCCGTGTCCAAGAAGGTCAGCGCCGTCTCCTCCTCCTGCTAAAACACCCTCCGCATGCTCCGCAGGATCAACAAGTGGATCCCGATCGAAACCAGTAGAACGGTGACCCAAGGCCTTGTCAGCAGCTGGCTGGACTACGGCAACGCACTCTATGCAGGAATCCTGACCAAACACCTACAGCGACTACAACACATCCAGAACGCCTTGGCCCGCCTGATCCTCAACCTCCCCAGACGCAGCCACTTCACCCCCCACCTCAAATACCTGCACTGGCTCCCCATCAACAAGAGGATCACCTTCAAGCTCCTCACCCATGCTCACAAAGCACTCCACAACGCCGGACCAGCCTACCTGAACAACAGACTCAACTTCTACACCCCCGCCCGCCGGCTCCGCTCCGCCAGCCTCGCCGACGTCCCACGAATCCAGCGTACCACTTCCGGAGGCAGATCCTTCTCCTTCCTTGCTGCCAAGACCTGGAACACCCTCACCACCCACCTGTGGCAGACCCAGGACCTGCTCACCTTCAGGAAGCTTCTCAAGACCTGGCTTTTTGAGCAGTAGCAGCAGCCATTCCCCCTCCCCCCCACCTCAGCGCCTTGAGACCCTCACGGGTGAGTAGCGTGCTTTACAAATTCAGTGATAGGTTGATTGGTTCCAAGAAAAGTCCACAGTTTTATTATTTTTCAAGGGGACGCAGGCCACGTGGCCCCCCTCTCTGGACCAACATTGGCCCCAGGAACTCCATCCCCTAGGGTATGGTCAAAATTCAATGGGGGAGGGATGCACAAGACCAGCTCCTTTGAACAATTTTTTCCCCGTGTACCCACGCCCCATAGATGGTCAGATCTCAATGGGGGGCCATTCAGCGTCCCACCCAGGCCAATTTTGGCTCTGGGGACCCCATCCCCTGGAGCTCATCCACATCTACCTCGGTGCCCTGGGTGTGCTTTGGTGGGCATCACGGGGAGCATTAATGCCCCTGCAGTCCCAGCTGGCTCCCCTCATTCTGCGGGAGCCAGCATTGCTCACACATGCAGGGAACTGCTAAATATACAGCTCCCAGCATGTGGGAGCAATTCTTTAATCTGTTTCCCTGCTCATATGACAGCGGGCAGGTAAACAGATAAAAACTCCACTCCCAGCAAGCGGGAGCAGTTTGACAGCTTCTACTTGCTGGGAGCAGAGTCAGTGTTTGCTCTCACTGGGCGGGTTCTGTCACAATTCTTGTCAAGCGAAAGCAAATAGCTATTTCCTGATGGTGGGCCCACCCAGGGTACCCAGTGAGCATCTTGTGGACTGCAGGGTGAGCTTCAAGATCACTACTGTCCCAGCCGGATCCCTGCCTTCTGTGGTAGCCAGCATTGCTTTTGCAAACAGGAAGCTGATGGAAATGCAGGTCCCTGTATATGTGATCAATACTTTTATCTCTTTCCATGCCACCAGTCATGCAGGTAGGGAAAGAAATGAAAACTCTGCTTCCAGTAAGCAGAACACCAGCTGCCACAGACCACACCAAGCAAAAGCAAACAGCTATCTCTGGAGTGTTGGCACCAAAGGAGATAGTAGGTAGGGACACAGATGAAAGGTTTTAAACTCTGCTCCCAGCAAGCAAGAGCAGTTTGACAGCTCCCGCTTTCTGGCATCAGACTTAGTGTTTGCTCTCGCTTTGCAAGAGCTGTCACAGCTTCTGCCAAGCAAAAGCAAACCGCTATCCCCAGAGGGTGGGCACCTCACGAGATAGCAAGAGCCGACCCCGGGGGCTGGTGTTCTCAAGGGCCATTAGTGGCTCCAGAAGGGGGGCTGCAAGTCCCCTCTTCTTTACTATGCACGGGCCAGCCCCAGGGAGGTGGTGGTCCCCGGTGCCACACATGGCCCAGGAGGAGGCTGCGCTGCCCCTCTGTCACTTTTATAATTTGCATAGTCATCAGGGAGGTGGTGGTCCAGGGGGTATGCAGGCCCCCCTTTAATTGTCTTTTTTTGCTCTGGGGAGTTGATGGTACCCAGGGATTCAAGCAGCCCCAGGAGGGGGGTCTGCACGGCCCCCTTCCATTTTAAAAAAAGGCCTGGGGAGGTGGTGGTGACTTGAGCTCAATGAGCCCAATTGAGGGGATCCGCATGGTCCCCCTATATTTACTTAAAGCCCAGAGAAGATGGTGGTCCCTGGTGCTCAAAGGAGTCCTAGGCGGGTTACCTCATGCACCACCTCCTAATTTTAATGCATCTGCCTCCAGGACCTGCCCCACCTGAGGGCAATACTGTAAGCAAGTGAGGTAGATCACACTTGTTTTTTTTTGTTTTTGCCGTGGACTCGCAACTCTCCCCAGATTTTGTGGCGATTTTTGTTTAATTTTTTTCCATCCTAGTGGGCTCCCTGGGGGATCCCGAGCACCAGAGGTAGGGTCCTCCAGGTGTACCCCTTTTCCTTTCTTTCTTGTTTTTCAGGGACTCAAAAAAAATTACCAAAATTTCTGCTAGCACTTCCTGGTTGAAGTGTTGGCAGTCAAACAGATCTGTGCATGAGATAGGGAGGGGTTGCATCCCCATATAAAAAATTGGTTTTCTTTTAATAACTCTAAAAGTACTGAACGGATTTGCACTAAATACCAAAAAGGATACTTTCTGAACCAAGACCTACCTTTCTGTCACATTTGGTGTAATTAAGTTCAGCGGTTTCGTCTGTAGTCATGTTCAACATGCCTATCTGAATTAACATAAGAAGTGCACTATTTTGACCCTCCCTTTTTCTCGGCTCAAGCTTGCCTAATAGCCCATAATTGTCCATGCACACCTAGAATCAGGGTAACTTTTTGGGGAAAATTTTGTTAAGATTCAACAACCAGGGCCAAAGATATAGGCAAGGCAAAAAAAGCTATTCGTACGGAAACATGGTCCTAACTATAACACTTTACTGACAACCATCAATAGGAAATTTATATATTTGTATATCCCCTTTCTGGTTCAGCTGCTGTAATGAAAGTTTCAGGATGATCCATTAAGCAGGGGCAGTGAAAAAAGGGGGTTCCTAAAACGTGTTTTCCCCATGTTATGTCAATGGAGAGTATTCATTTTTTTAAACATGACTACAACCTGAATCGCTGAACTGAATTACACTAAATTGGGCAGAAAGCTAGATGTTGGTCCACAAAACATGCTTTTTGTGATTTGCTGTAAATCTGTTCAGTAGTTTTTGAGATATTTAAGTTTAAATGTAGATATATGGGGTTGCAGTGAACTCACAGATCATGCTTAAATTTGATTGGCTGCCAACACTTCAACTAGGACGTGTTGGCAGCCAGCTTGGGACTCGGCTTGAAGCCCACAAAAAAGTTTTTAAAAAAAGAAAAGGGAAAAAGATTGGAATCCCCTGGTTAAAAAACATTTTTTTTATTTTACTGGAAATTCACAGCTGGACCCGTGGATCTGCAGCAAAATTAAAACAAAAAAGATGCACATCCTCCCACATGTCTTTTTGATGAAGCCCCTGGGTTGGCCAAAATACTGGGGGCAGTTTTTATAATAATGCAGGGGTACCCATGAATGAAATGAAATTAATTTGTACTTGTAAAGCGCACTTATACCCCAACCGGGGTTTCCTGGCGCTGTACGCATACCGATGTGGAATCCTTCCTGGCTTTTCCCTGTGAAATGTACACTCCTGGGCACCCCCAAGGTGAAGCCAGGCATCCCAGCTCTGTTGGGGCCGTTGTGGAGATTAAGCAAGCTATTGCCCAGAGTTGCAGAGTGGGACCCACGGTTAGAATAGGCACCGAGGTGAGAATTATCAGGTCCGAGGAAATTGAGCCCAAGACCCGCCGAGGCGGGAATTGAACCCTGGTCCCTGGACAGAACTCTGCATCTCTAACCATTGAGCCACACTTCTCAATGCAGCACCCCTGTGCAATGGAGACCACCACTTCCCTAGGGAAAACAATAATAAACATATAGGGGGCCCACATTGCCGCCCTCAGGCCACCTCCCTGGGGCTATTACTAAATTTGTGCATGGGAGGCCTGTATGGTATTCCATGCAGCCCCAGGGATGCTACCTCCCGAGGGCTTTAAATGAATTCAGTGTGGGGGCCCGCTCAGACCCCGACCACAGTCCCAGAGACTGACATCTCCCTGGGCCATATAATTTAGAAAAATGCGGGGGAAGCTCGGCCCGCAGTACTGGGGACTGCCACCTCCCCAAGGCAAATATAAAAAAATAATGATGGGGTGCATTGTGGACCACAGGGTATCACCACCTTCTCTGGGGCTAAAGTAAACTTTGGAGGGGGCCACTGTGCCCACCTCCTGGAGCTATATATGGCCCTGCAAACCACCACTCCAACAGGGCCAGCTCCTGCAATGTCCTGGGGGGCCGACTCCCAGAACATTGCAGTTTGTTGTGGCTTAGTGGGAGCTTCCCACCAAGCCACAGCAAACACTCCACTTTCAGCAAGTGAGCGCTCACAAATGCTCTCACTTGCTGAAAACGTAGCATGTGTCTGTTTCGCAGCCTGTTGTCAAGTGAGCAGGAAAAGGAATGAACTGCTTTGAGATCGACAGCGATGCATGTTTAGCAGCTCCCTGGGTCTCAAAGCAATGCAGGAGGTGGGGAGCTGACAGGGACCACAGGGGACTTGAGGCTCCCCCAGCAGCCCCCAATGAAGATGCCAGGCCCGAGGGATGGGGTATTGCATGGCCCCTCCCCCTTTTTAGTAATACATAAATAAAGGCCGAGCACGTGGGGATTGAGGCCCCAGGGCAGAAATTAGTCCAGGGAGGGGTGTTGCGTGGCCTCCTTCCCCTTCAAATAGGCCTTGCTGTGGGGGATGGGGCACCTGGGGCCAAAATTGGCCCAGGGAAAAGAGGGCCACGCAGCACCCCTTCCACAACTAACAAACAAAACACAACAGCACGTCACCGGAGGCCCGCCCCCTCTCAGGTAAATTCTGCAAACACGCCTCTTCACACACTACTGGTTGTAGGACAAAGTCCCCTTGGATGAACCCCTTCTGTTACTTTCAGTAAGTCCTAGACAGGAGATTGCAGCGAGGTCTTTAGAGGCCTCCTCCCTTTTCTCCACTACTCTCAAATGCACTTCCTGGTGCACTACTGGTTGAAGAATAAAATCATTGGGGGCCAACTACCTCTCCTGTTACCTCCAGAAAGTCCCACACAGTGAGGGGATTGCTGAGAGGTTGTTGGTTTGCTGAGTATAAAATAACATGATTTGACAGGAAAGATTCTAGACGGGGTGGATTACTAATAGCAACCATCCACAATGTAAACGTGGTTAGCGTGGAAAACCTTGTTTTCAACCGTACTGAAATAATTGTGTTCAAGATAAAGGGACCCTCAAGCGGTGTCTGGAAAGGATCTTTGCTCTAGTGACCCCCCGGCGCCAAGGGAGAATTTGCAAACAAGCTTCTAGAGATTATTGCCTCATATGTTTTGTCTTCTGACAAATTTCTTTTGATAGGTGATTTCAATTATCATGCGGAAATACAGCTGAACATGGATACTGAAAAACTAATTTCCACAATGAATACCCTTGGTCTGGTTCAGAAGGTCATCAGGCTGGCCACACCCTTGACCTACTTTTTTCAAATTCCACTGATATTAAGGTATATCCCCCTATTCCACTGCTCTGGACGGATTACTACCTTTTGAAATCTACCATTCCCGTCATCACAACCAAAGTAGCCTCTGAAAATGAATCCATATTATGTAGGCCCTTGAAAAAAGTTACATTACCCCTGTTTTCTAAACATTTTCATTTCGATCCGAACCTCTTCTACCATGAGTGCTAGTATAACAGCACACCATCTCGATAAAGCTATCGAGACAGCATTGGACAAAATTGCTCCCTGGAGTAAAGCCAAATGCAAGATCAGAACCGCCCCATGGTTTACCGAGCAACTAAAAATAACAAAAACCCTAAACAAAGTCGCTGAGAAAAAATGGCGGAAAAGCAAAGCTCAGGCTGACCATAAAGCATATAAAGCACTGCATACCAGTTACATGCGTGACATAAGGGCGACAAAGCGAGCATTTCCTACAGAGCGAATAAACAAAGCAGAAAATTCCTCTAAAGAACTGTATCAAATTTTAAGGGAGTTCACCACTTCTAGCAACTCGTCAGCAATACCTAACTCCCAAGAGTGGACTGACGCTCTTTCGGGATTCTTTGAGGAAAAAATAACTGCCATTCATCTCTCCTTCCCTTGCCATCAAATTTCAACGCAACCTGCAGCTGTGGCAGATTCGTCATGTAATCCATCATATATCCTAAGTGAATTTGGGAAATTTGACAATGATGCGAACATGTCAGTTGGGATGAAAATAAAGTCCGGGTCTCCCACCGATCATGTTTCCTCTAAACGTTTCTCCATACTAGCGCCTACATTGGTGGAATGTCTGGCCGGTCTCTTTAACAAATGTCTTTCGGAGGCAGACTTCCCCACAACATGGAAAGCAGCAAGAATTAGACCCATATTAAAGAAACCCTCGGCTGACCACAACATCCTTTCAAACTACCGGCACATTTCATTACTCCCATATTTTGGGAAAATGCTTGAATTTTTTGTCAATAAACAACTTGTGAGCCATCTTGAAAACCAAGGGCTTTTAGACCATTCTCAATCTGGTTTTCGGGCAGCCCACAGTACGGAGAGAGCGTTGGTCGAGGTTGCTGACAATATCAGATTGGCTTTAGATAGTCACCAATCAACCAGCCTCGTCCTGCTCGACCTGTCTGCGGCCTTTGACACCATCTCCCATCGCATTTTTATCCAACGGCTTTGGGAGATTGGTGGCAGAGGAATCGCTCTAAAATGGTTCACCAGCTACCTATCCGATCGGGTACAGCTGTTCAAATTGGCAAAACATAGCAGGTGATAGGCCTGTTAGGATGGGTGTTCCGCAGGGTTCCATTTTAAGTCCTATGCTTTTTAATGTTTATATGACACCATTGGCCAGAGTGATCAGAGCCTTCGGCTTCGATGTTCTGTCCTACGCCGACGATCCCCAGATTTTAGTCACTCTGGGTTCGGATCCTAATGAAACAAAACAGCGTTTAAAAAATTGCATGATCCAGGTGGAGAAATGGATGAGCGTCAATCATCTTCAGCTAAACGGCAGCAAATCAGAGAACATGCTCTTTGGCAAAGCTGCAGAGCACTGGGCACATGACTGGTGGCCAACCAATTTGGGCAACTGTCCAATGCCCAAGGAATCAGAGCGGATCCTAGGTTTCTACATGGATAATAAGTTATCCATGAAGAACCAAATCAATCACATCACAGGCATCTGCTTTGGACTAATGCGAAGCTTAAGAAAGGTCTTTAAGTGGATCCCCGCTGAGGCACGGAAACCCCTAATTCAGGGTCTAATCATAAACAGAATGGACTATGGGAATGCGCTCTTACAAGCCATAAATGAGCACCATCTGCATAAGCTCCAGGTTCTTCAGAACACTGCAGCCCAGCTGGTCCTTAATTTACCGCGAGGATCCCCATTGGCCCCTTGTCTGAAAAGCCTTCACTGGCTCCCGGTGAAAAAGCGAATCCTTTTTAAAACCTTATGTTTGGTCCACAAACATATGTATAGAAATGGTCCAAAATACTGGTCCCAAAAGCTAACATGGTATCTGCCCCGAAGAGAACTAATACCAGCCACGAATCTCTGCTCACCCCTCTTAGAATACAAACATCCAGAAACGGTGGTCGCGCTTTTTCCTTTCTTGCACCCGCCTCATGGAACAAAATGCCCCTCAACCGCCGTGTCATCTCTGAACACAGCTGCTTTCACAAAAAGCTGAAGACCTGGCTTTTTGCAAATTAAGCATTTTCCAGTCCTCTCGTCAGAGCCATTCTGCACGCGCCATGAGACTCTTTGGATGTGATATGTGTGCGCTACAAATGTTTTTGACTTGACTTGACTGCAAGCTAACAATCTATCTCACAAAAGACAGCATATGCTTTGTGTAGTATGCTAGACATAAAAATAGATATGAGGAGAATTGTGTGACTTTTTTATTTGTATTTCTTGTTTTTTCTGTACTGAAATTAATATATAATATGATTAACCCAAAGGTGGGTGGATGTGTGTAGAAATCTCTAACCAGGGTATCTGTTGGCTAACTATCTCATGCAAATCTCCAGGGTCTCAAATTTGGGCTTGTCAAAAATATCTCAGCACAAAACAGCAATGTTTTCTAGACAGCAACCAATTAAGTAATCAACATTGAATTCATTATTCAATTTATTATAATTACAGCACAGTTATATTTTTTCATTCACAATGCAGCACAGTTGATTTACACACAGCAACCTGCTGCACGAAATTTAGTAAAACTGGTCCTCAATGTTTAGTTCCAGAGTCCCGAGATTATCACTATTCACTGGAACCATTCAGAGTGATAGATGGCTGACTTTGGGTCAAACGTGTAAATAAGAGCCCAGGGATACCCTGGACTGCTAGATGCACAGCTGTTAGGCGTTAAGCCTTTAAAAGCTCAAAAAAGTATTTAACCTTATTTCATCTGCATACAACATACACTTTTATTGGTCAATAGATAACCTCTTCATCAAAAACAGGTAGTGTAAAGATACATCATTATACATTTGTATTCAATGGTAACCAAAATAACTGAAAATATTAAATCGTCATATTTTCAATTCACTTGCTGTATGATAACAACGATAAAATTATTGTTGCACCAAATTAATATCCAAAGTCCCAATGCATTTCGGGTTACATAATGAACCCTTCGTCAGGGGATTAATGATATGAAATCGAGGGTACACAAATTCATGGATTGTCGACTTCTTGTAGTGTAGATTCAACAGGATCTATAAAACAGCAACATAAAAGACTGTATCGTATTCTCACATAAGTACAGCAGTGTATTACTAAATACTCAGGAGTGCCACCGAGAAAAAGGAACCCAGTGTTTCAAAAGAGATCCTTTAATGTGAATGTAAAGATAGCCTTATCAAGATAACGTGTCTACTCGGTGTCTAAAAAGGTACAGAGTCAAGTGATCATATAAGAAATCTTGCTGGTGCAAAGTATCCAGAGTAAAGATGCTCGCAGTGTCTAAAAAGGTACAAAGTCAAGTGATCGTGTAAGAAAACATGCAAGTGCCAGGTATCCAAAGTAAAAATGCTCGCGATGTAATAACTAAAGACTGTCACCAATATCAGAATAAAAAGAGGACTACATGCTCAAAAAAGTTATTCGTACTGTGATACGGGACGCTTTGATAACGTAACCGAAGTCAATAGTCCAGCGAAAATACTGCTACCAATTTCAGATCCTGCAGAAATACGGGCGGGAATCGTTTGAGCTAAAATGTGAAATTAATTACAAGAGAGAACTAAAGGTGAATGATAAATAAAAGCTTACCGCCAATAGGGGCCAAAGGTGCCCAATCCGCTAATCATATCTCGGGAACAATCTATGTACAAATGGAAATTGAAACATAATATGAGTAAAGAAGCCTGTATGCATAAAGTCTAATGAAGTTAACCATGCCGAGTTGAATAAATACACCGACCTGCAGCCTCTAACGCCGACACCCTGAATGAGTCCAAAGGTGCGAGTCCGCCCATCTAGTCACGTGGTGCGGAACTCGCCATATGAATAAGGACATACTAAACACTAAAAGCGGACTACTGTAAACATAGGTGATTCACTACCTCCGTGCACCGTATTTCTAGTGCGCGGAGAGTGAAATATTGAACAGAGTGAAAGTAAAGAAGGCATTTCAGGGAACGTCCGTGTAGGGACTATTGGTAAGTGAATGTGAGAATTAACTAACTGAAAAACGAATCAATGAAGGTGTAATTAAATAAAACCATGAATAAGAATACGGCTCAAAAGCTGAAGATTCTCTAATATTCTACCAAGAAAACGCGAGTTATCCTACTGAAAAAGGTTACATGTTAACATATTCCCAAATGAACAACCAGTATAAGTACAGAAGGGAAAAGTAGAAAGAAAGATAGAAGAGAAAAAAGGTGTGATTAAAGAAATATGCGGTAGATCTCAGTGTACTCCCTTACAATCTAGTAAACCTACATTTATTTAATCAAAGAAAACATAATAATTCGTAATGGTCATTTAAACCTCCCGGGATCACAGTTCCTAAATACTTTATCCAATGGGTTTCCCTCCTAGCTAGGAGGGTATTCAAGTCCACTCCTGGAGTATGCACTATGCGTTCTAAGACTGTATACCTAAGCTGGGGAATGGTGTGTTTTGCTTCTACCCAATGTTTGGCTAATGAGGAGGTGGTGTTGCGATTCCTAATGCGACTTTTATGCTCCACTATTCGTGTCTTTATTTTCCTACTGGTGCGTCCTATGTAAACCAGTCCACAGGGGCATTTAATCGCATATATCACTACTTCCGTGTTACAATCTGCGTTGTGTCTTAGTTTGATACTTACACCCGTATGTGGATACATAAATTGATCACCTGTGATGACATTACCACATTGTCCACAGTTATAGCATTTCAGCATTCCCTTTTCTTTTTGTCTTACAATGTTTTTAGGGGATTTCAGAAATTCCCTTAAATTCTTAGTTCTGGTATGTGCGAATAGTGGACAGCCATGAGAAACTGTTGCAAAGTCTGGTTCGTTCTCAATTAGTTCCCAGCGATTCCTGATTATTGTCTTAATCTGTGTGGCTTGCGTTGAATTTTTGATTACAAATACTTCTCGTCTCATAGGTATCTTTTCTTTAGGTGTCAGTAATTCTTCACGAGATTTACCTGACAAAATGTGGACAGCTTCTCTGAGTATTTGATCTGGATAACCTCACTCCTTGTATTCTTGAGTTTGTTTTTGAATATCTTCCTTACATTGATCTTCGTCTGATGTAATCCTCTTGATTCGCATCATCTGTGAGATGGGGAGGTGTTTTTTCAGACTATACGGGTGTGCGCTAGTAAAAAGGAGCGCATTATTAACATCTGTCGGTTTCCTGTATACAGATGTTGTTAACCCAGTTGTTGTTTTTTTTATCTCAATGTCCAAAAAATGGATTTTCTCCTTTTCAATGCTGTGTGTGAACTGAATTCTAGGGTTCAGCTCATTCAATTTGGAAATGCTTTCTTCCAGTGATTCTCTGGTGCCTGTCCAAATGACAAGTATATCATCGATATACCTCAAAAATACTGCTACGTGTCCACCCTCAACAATGACTTTGGGTCAAGACATTTCTTCCATGATGCTCAATATACTTTTTTTTTTTTTACAAAAATAAATGAAACATTTAGGGGCTTATTTATGAGAGGCTTGTGACGCCAGAGTGTAACTTTTTTTGACACTCTTGTGGCACAAGCTTCTCAATCATATCTATGAGGCAATGCTTAGCCACCCTGCGTGGCTGTGCGTGGCCTCATAAATATAGAATAAGACAAAGCAGCACAAGTCGCTGTGTTGCCTTACACTGTGTCAAGGAGGCATTCCAAGGGCATTGCTGTATGGGGCTCTCACGCATCACCCATGGATTTTGATGCTGTCCAGATTTACTTAAACATGTAAACCTAGGACAGAGCGAAAAAACTTATGCCTTCCCAGAGCAGGCATAACAAGGAGTAATATTTGTATTTCTCCTCATTTTTGCTAGGCAGCAAAGAGTGCGCAAGCGGTAGGGGAAAGGACAGGAATTTCATAAATACAGTGCAATTTTGCCCTTTCACATTGGAGTAGGTCAGCGCAGCAAGACGTCTTGGGGTGCTGACCTTTGCCAATTATTCATAACTTAGGCCCTTAGTGTAAAAAGAGATTCACAACACACATGCTGTAACTTATAGCAAGTGACTAAAATGCTAGATTGAATCTGAGCAACTTACTAATGTGGAATGTACAGATGCCATTTTTTATGACTCACTCAAGGGCCTTTGTGACCCCCACATAAATCACAATAAAGACTGTGCAAGAAAAGGGTCTATTCTCCATCATATTTGTAACATGGCAATTATCCGCCTTTTCCTCTAATAATTACTCTAAAACAATTTAGACAGCTCTGAAATAGGTTTATACCTGATTTCTTTAAAAGTTTGCTGTTTTAGGTTTATGCTTCAGAATGGAAAAAATACCAGATTTCAATCCTTTTCCAAATATTTGTATCGGTCTTAACTTAATAATATAGAGAAGGCTGGTAAACAAAATGGTCAGGGACTACTCTAAATTGTATCAGTGGTTTAACGACTTGCCTGGTTACTGATTTGCAAACCCTCCATTTAATGAAATATTACATTAGCTTTATTAAGAATGCCCCTTAAGCAATGTAACTATATTCACTATACTCTGTAGCTTTAAAATATTCACAGTGTACTAAAATTACGTGTTGTCATTCAAGTTTAAAAATAAAATTTATATTATGGTTCTCCCATGAGACAGCATGCAGCACAATATGTGCTGATTAGCAAGAAATAGAGAAAATCAATGACTCCGACTTTAACTTAAATTGGTCTGAGCAACATTTTCCTTTTTCCAGAAAAGCAAAGCCATATAAAGTGGAAATAATTCAGACCATCGATCATCTAAATGTCAAATGGGGGCATATTTGGCTTTTAAAAGCATTACCTCTCTAACTGAAGAACGTCACTCAATCAACATTTCACTTCCTTGGTGTACTCATAGTTTGAGTTTGAGAAAGGAAATGAAATACTAACAGCGAAGAGTCGCCAGCCAGTCACATAGCATAGGGACCAAACGATTTCTACAAAATTGCCAACATAATTAACAGATCAAGTAATAAGCAGAGGCATATACACCATCCATCCTGAACTGTTCAATATAGTAATACATCGCAGTGAAGATTTAGTATGTGAAAAATGTCTTTGACACACAGTGACAGCAGAATTGGTATGTGTGCAAGCATGCTGACCATAGACGGTATTCACTAAAATCATAAGTTAAGTTGTGTGGGTTGTGTGGGTGTGACAATTTATTCAAACCGTTTCATCCAGATGCTTGATCAAGGTATGGATTGTATGTACTTTGTGGTTTTTCCACTGAGCATTTCTTTTACTCAATGTGGTCCATGGTGTGTTTTTCAGGATTGTCGCTGCCCTCAAAACTAAAGGGCTTGATTAAGAGTTTTCCAGAGTGGGCAGAACACTACAAATAGGCGATATTCCTCATCCGTCAAGATTGTTGTCCCTGTACTCAATTTTGAGTCAGGAGAAGCACCAGGTTTACACTGCCAGAGCCTCACTCTTTTTTCAATCCCATTTTCACCTCTGCTCATCAGAGACATTTCTTCTTTCTGTACTGTGATGACAAACCCACACTTTGGTAGTTCATTCTCTCAATACAAAAAAGTTTGTTGAGTGGCCACTATAAATATGGCGCCCACCTGGCAAACCTTTAGTGTTGTGAAAGTAGCCCCCTGAGATGCTACTCCTATCACAGGACAGAGGTCTCTGTCAAGCAGGCAGGGATCTCTTCATCGGATGGATGATCCCTAGCTAAAATGACAGAGGCCATGAACTCTACTACCAGGGCAGATCAGTGGCCTATCCACTAAAGTACTAATTATCATATAATTCCCATACAAATGTTGTCCCTTAGGTTGCAATAGCATATAAAATTGCATAAAGATCCTGTCTTCACCGAGCTACCTTTGGTATATTTGTCTGGTGAAGACCTGTGGAGGACAAAGGATTCATAAGTTTATCACTGCAACTGAGTACTTCTTTCTACATGTCAAGAGTTTCTGTTTTCAAATCATTCAAAGCAAGTTTATGTTGTCCCTTTCTTTAGATCACTCTCTTTGGATTTCCCACGAGTCAACAAGTCACATGAACTCCTTTGACAATCTGGACAAACAATTTTAGTGCATCCGGGATTTTTAGCATTTTTATTTCTATTGACAACGAGTACTCCTTTCCTTTGGAAAGAAGTTTCTTTTTCGATTACGTACCTGATGTAGTTCAGCAGAAATTTTCCTCAGTCTAATGATATTGTAGCTTTTATGTTTGTTGCTGCTGGGATAAGACAGTTGAGAGAAATGTTACACATTTCAAGTAATGGGAGAGCGCTGCAAATAAAGAAAGAAAGGCCAGCATGCACATTCAAGTTTATGAAAATATTGATTTGGACTTTAAAGTCAGTTGATTGCAACTTTTTTTGGAACTCAGCTGAGTTTCCAGAACTGTTCTTTCTAGGGAGTAACAAGCAGCTCAAAATATCTTGCTCTTTTCCAAAATAACTTTTTATGGGTTCCTATTTAAGGTAGGACACTTAGATTAAGATAGGGACTAATTCCTTTTATGGAACAAGCTGTCTATTTTCTCTGACTTGAACTGGAACTTTTCTTGTTGTTTCTGTAATTTGACTAATCTGAATAAAAATGACAAAAACTATACTCTCTTAATGTGAAAGAAAGCTTTGAAACAATTTCAACCTCTTATCATTGACTGAACATTAAGATACTGAAAGTTGATGAATACATTTGAAATCCCTTTGATTATAGTTTCATTCTAAAACGGTGGCCAAAACCCATTGGTCTGTAGATGGAGGAATGGCAAAAATGGGAGGGCTTTGTTGTATGTTCTTTGAGTTAGCACTGGTCATTAATTGGCCTCTCAGATTTGTGGGAGCTAACAAGATCTACCACTCTGCTTAATAGAGGAGAGGAGATCGATGTATGATTGATTCACAACATCGTGGTTGAAATATCAACCTACAAAACAATTGTATCCACAATATTGACTGCCATTATTGCTTTCATCTAAGCATAAGCAGTGAAGTATTGGTTTAGTTCTCATAATCTTACACCTACTTACCTTGGCAATGAGGTGGCTGTCCATATTGTTGACACAATGTTTTAGTTAAGCTATATTGTGACTGTAATATATCAAACTTACCCCCAACTTATTGACAATGGGAGGCTTATTTCATGATATTTTTGTTGAAGGCAAACTGATTGTGTAACTCAAACCTGAAATGTAACAGTGGGTTTGTTCTAAAACATAATAGACTATGTTATTATAGGAAATCGCATAACATTAACTAGATCAAGGCCAGATCCAGTTCTAACAGTAGTCCTAAAAAACCCAAATTTAAGTGAGTTTTAAAAAATGTATACGAGCTGAGTCCTATATGACTGTGAACGACATCAATCCTTGTTCTGCTAGCAATTAGTAGGAATAGAAATGGAAACATGTGTCCACCTAATTCAATTAGTATTAGCCGAATAATTCCAGGTGTTTTTGCGTGATTACATCAGTATTATAATTTTTTGCGCATTTATCTAATTTATCCTGATGAAACATTACTGTGTAGGTAATTATTTGTATTGTTGTGTTGCATTCATTTGTGTGTCGAATTAGGAAAGCACTCTGAGCCTCATTCCTCAATATTTTGCCTAATTAAATATGACACGCCTACACAAAAATTAGAGTCTCTGATTATAAATCCTATATTCTAATTCACAAATTCAGGATTACCCAATATTTAGAATCAATGATTCCATATGCAAATACTATAGTGTCCCAAAATAGGCATATTCAACAGAAATGGTAAATGTGACCTGCGGTGGATTTTGAAACTTTGTAGGTAATCACACACTTAGTGTCTGTAAATAAAAATATTTTATAGGGGTGTAAGGAAATAGATTGTGGGAAAACAGGATATTAAAAAGCTATTCCAATGCTCTTCTTAATGAAGCCGTAGCCTGTGGATTGTCCATTCTGCAGAGGTTTAGGACAATCCGCAGGCGTGCTGAGATGTTCCAGGTGTGGCACATACCTACCCGCCGGCCTCTCTGCCATCACCACGCAGCTGCAGGCCTTATTTATATCCGTGTCGGTGCCGCCACCATGAGCTGCTCTTCTGGCCCATTCTCCACCCTTCTTTGGGTGGTTCACTCTCTTCCAGTTTCTGCTCTCCTGAGGGTTTTTCTCCTGTAGTCCCTTGCTTCAGCGTCCCCTAAGTTCCTGTCCTACCTGGCCTCTTTTGGCCTCTCTCCATTCACTCTGGTTTAGTTCTTCTTTTATTCAGGGCCAGACCCCCCCCCCCCCCCCCCGCTCTCTTTTCTAGTGCTCTTCTTGTCCACTGTGCTCCACTCTTGTGCTACCTCCCTGCTGTGTCTCTCTTGCTCTCTCTCTGTTTTGCAGTCTCTCTTGTTATCTCTCTGTTTACTTCCTCCCTGTAATCTCTACTGACTTACAAGTACTCGCATTACATTCAAGTATACAATACAGTTTTAGCATACGTTTGAATAACAATTGAGGGAAGGGATGTACTGCTTGTTTAATGTTTGATGTAGAAATGTAGAAAAATGGTTTTGCAGCTATTTGAGCTACTTGTAAAGTGCCTATTCAAGCCAAGGACCACTTCACAGTGCTTCTAATTTCATCAGCCCTGGGGTAGGGCGGTCCAAAACATGAACAGGGACTCAAGCTTTTGACCTGAGGTCACACACAGAGCTCTGCAAGGGGGTGGCAATAAGATATCTCACGTTCTATTGCTAAAACAAAATAAACGTTAGTATAAGACTCGTGAACATCGAGGGTTGCAAGTTGGCATCAGTCTTGAGCCTTCGTTTAGAAACCTGTTGTATTCTGGGAGTTGTAGTCGTGGTCCATTTCAGTTAAACAAAGGGACCAAAACACCAGTTCACGGAAAATGCTGAAGACTGGAATATAAAAATCCATCTGCCATGAACACAGCTTGTATTTCTAAAAATCTGGAAATATTGCATGTCAATATGACATTATGTTAAATGCATTTGAATAGCAAATCTCCACCCTTTCAGAATTTGTTTGCCCTTTCAGTGTTGGGTCGCTCGTTCACTGGCATTAATGCTGTTGTGTTTCTTAGAGTTTATGGCGGTCAGTGGCCAGCAAGCTGGCAATGGAATGGTTCAGTGTTTAGTGATGGGTTATAGTGGCGAATATCCAGCTAGATTTTGAATGGCGAAGCTTGCAGCATTCTTTTTTGTTAAGCTGAGTTACTGTGCCAAAATCCCAACCGTGGGAAACCCCTCCAGCCCAACAACAGTTTGATAACAGTAAAACCCAGTTGAATATATAGAGAGTGTACAGCAGTCCTGCATTTTCCACCACCTTGATCAAGCAGTACACGTGAGAATGCGACTTGCCCCTATCACTACTGCTACTGTACACTTTCTTTATATATTTCACAGCGACTTGAAAGCACCATGCTGAAACCTTCAATGTTCTGCAAGTGATTAGTATGAATCTTGTTGAGGCAGATTTGGCTTTTTTTCATAATTTCCATCTGGGTAGAGTGGCATGTGGGTAATAGTATAAGTATAGTATAATTTATTTAAAGGGACTTAAGTCTAACATAAAGAGCTATAAATAAAAATACAGACAATTTTTTATTGCTGCTGTTGGAAGAAGGCAAAACGAATAGCGTATCTAAAGAAAGAGGACAAAGCAAGTCTGTAAGTGGCCTTTATGTACTTCATTGAGCATGTATTTAATAACCACAACACATTATGAATCTTTCTTAGTACATTGGTACAGTATTTGACTTTGTAGCAGCTACTGATATACAGTGCAGAGACCTCGGTACACAAGGCTGTTGGAATCATGCATATAGGAGGAAACTGTCAGTTGTAACAGTAATTTTCCCTATATAGTTATGTCAATACCTAGTAGCAAAATGAATTTAGTATGATTGAAGTGACTCACATGCTTTCTTTGTATAGCGAGTGGTGAGCAAGTTAAACAAGTAATGTTTATTACACATTCAAAATGATCAAACATGCTGTGTGTTTGCCACTCCCTGGCTACTGCGGCAATTGATTGAGCCATACAGTCTCAGTCACAATGGCCTTATTAATCTTACTTCCTCAAATTTGTGTGAAAATGCACCACTTGCCCACTCTTTATTCAAAAGGTTCTCGGGGTGAGAATCCCGATCCACCCATATGGCGGTCTCGCTGGCAAGATGAGCTCGCTTGTCACGGGTCACTCATCCAGAACTTTTACGGCCCACGGCTTTCAAATGGCAAGATGAGCTCGCTTGTCACGGGTCACTCATCCAGAACTTTTACGGGCCACGGCTTTCAAATGTCACCAGCCGCCACTGAGAGTTTGTTTGTATTTTGTGTATAACACATAGTAACTTTAATGTGTCTTGCTTTTTAACTTATGAAAAACTTTAAACCTCTTAACACTAAAGCACACTAAAAGGCAAAGTAGACAATTTGTGCTTCTCAAAATGCTGATACCCCTCTGGCAATGTGCGTAAAGTAGAAAGCGATTAAGGAAATAGGTTTATTTTTACATCATATTTCATAAAAAAGTGTAACTATTTTGTTTTAGAGTCCCCTTGGCTCGTACAAGAGGGTTACACGCGGATGAGCTTGGCGGGCATCCATGATGGCCGCGTGAGCACAGTGCTCTCCGGACCCCCGCCACTCCCGGCATGATATCCTGAACATATCCTGATTAATTACGAGGACTCTTGTAGAGGAACCTGGGCTGATCTTAATGCCGTTTTTGGATTTCGAATTGAACCAGGGGCACCGAAGTTACGTCGACTCGAACTTTCGGGGCCCGCCCCGGTGGTGCGCCCGGGTCTTGGTGAGGCTCTGTTGCCGTGTCTGAGTTGAACAACAGCGGCAGGGGGATTCGACTTGTGGGTCCCCCTCTTAACTTTCGGTTTCGATTTGCCTCAGACTACGTCTTCCGGCAGAGGTGTCTGGCCGTTGTTGGGTCCAGCGACGCGAGGTTGCTGTTGCACCTTTTGTCTGCTTCGCATCCTTCCAGACCGGTTCACACCTCGATGTGCCCTCGCTGCTGATTTTTGGCTCCGGCGCCCTGTCCTCCTGCGGCCATTTTCACCAGGTCGCGTGGGTCCCTCGGGGACGCGGTCTCCATTATGACTGGCAGAGGGGACCAAGAGAGGCGGAAGACCAAGACGCCCCTGCGCGGGGGCCCGGTCCAGTCTAACATCATGGACCGGTACACACAATCGAAGGGGTCCCCTGGAGCCGCCTTGCCTGGCCCGAGTGCAGTTGGGCACCCTTTGGAGGCTTCGGCGGAGCCATCCCTGCAGGACATCATGGGCGCCATTTCTGGCATGAGAGAAACCATTGGCCAACAGTATGAAGCTCTGGCCCACAAAATAGATACTGTGGCCATCGATGTGAACTTGATTCGGGCCGACCTATCTAAAACCAATGAGAAGGTGAAGTCATTGGATCTCAAGTCATCTAGCCTCACGGCCGACGTCTCGGAGATACAGACGGAGATTGGCAACCTCAGAAAGGTGAATGATTTCATGACTCGGCGCTTGGAGGATTTTGAAAACAGAGCACGGCGTTGCAACGTGCGTGTGGTTGGCGTTCCGGAAAATCCTGGCCCACATTCTGTTGATCTCCTGGTTGAGGACTTGATACAAAACTACCTTTCTCCATCTGGATTGAGCAAATTCTTTGCGGTGGAACGTGCCCATCGTGTTCCGGGTGGACAGGGCAAGCCGGGCGCCCCGCCGAGGCCCATTGTTGCAAAACTCTTTCATTATAGGGACCGAGATGCTATCCTGCAGGCCTCGCGAGTTAAGGGCCCGGTGGCCTTTGAGAATGCCATGGTGAACTTTTACCCGGACTTCTCACAGCTTGTGCAGAGACAACGTATGGGCTTCCGTGGAGTCAAGAAGCGTCTTCGGGACTTGGGACTGCGATACGCCATGCTTTTTCCTACCAGGCTGCGAGTTGAGTACAATGAACGGACCCTTTTCTTTGATCGGCCTGATTCGGTAAATGACTGGCTGGACTCTCTGCCGGACCGGCCTAACTGGACTGAGCCCACTGAACACCCGGGTGGTGCCGAGGGTGGTGTAGAGAGCTGAACTTATGGTCTATGCCCCTGTCTCCGTGCCATGTGAATTCTCCCAGGGTTCCATACTTGAGTGCCTCTATTTTCTGTGTGTTCTCTTCTCCCTTTAGTTCTGTCGGGGTGGCGGGTGGGACGGGGCCTTTCCTCCTCCGGGGTCTTTTTGTAGAACGGGGGTTTTTGGGCGACAGGCACACTGCATGTTGGGGTGGCTTTTTAGCTTACTGCAGGGGTGCAGGGTGGGGGGTGTTTTCTTGGATGTTGGGGGGTGGGTTGATGGGGTGTTTGAGGTTCGTGTTTTGTTTTTTCAAGGCGACTCTATCTTGCTAATGGAATTTTCAATGTCATGCTCAGTGGGGGATGGTTCCTGCATTACTCTGTGGGATGGGGGTAGCGGGTTGAGGTTTATTTCGTGGAATGTCAATGGTCTGGGGGATCGTATAAAAAGGGGGTTGGTGTTGCAATGCCTGCGACGTTTGTCTCCCGATATTGTTTTTCTGCAGGAGACCCATCTAGTGGGTAATACTTGTCGTGCAATGAATAGGTGGGGATATCGCCTTGTCGCGCACTCAGGGTTTACTACGGGTTCCAGGGGGGTGGGCATCCTGGTCCGGGCTTCCCTTCCCCTTGCGATAGATGATGTGATCCTTGATGATCGGGGGCGTTATGCCGTCCTCGTGGGACGATATGAGGGCCGGACCCTTTCTCTGTTCGCCGTCTACGTGCCCCCCGGCATGCAGACCTCTACCTTCTTCGATTTGGGCCGAGTGCTGTTGGGCCTCCCTGATGGCGCTCTTTTCATGGCTGGTGACTTTAACTCTGTGTTCTCCGGTCTGAGTGATCGTTACCCCCCTAGGGACACTCCTTTGGCCCAACTGTGGCTGGGTGGTTTTTTGGATACTTTTGGTTTGGTGGACTGTTGGAGACTTATGCACCCCACTCAGCTTCAATATACTTTCCATTCTGGGGCCCATGGAAGTCTGTCTAGACTGGATTACTTCCTAATGCCAGCTGCACAGTCATCGGCTGTCCGGGAGATTAGACACCTTCCCCGGGGCATCTTGGACCATTCTCCGCTCTGGCTTTGCTTTGATGTGGGGGTGGAGGCGGCGGGCCGGGTGGCTCCTATCAACCCTTGGTACCTGACCACCCCTGGGACCCGTGATCTATTGATTAAGTCCCTGGACAATTATTTTTTAGACAACGAGGGGTCCGTCTCCTCTGCGGTTTCCCTATAGGAGGCCTTTAAGACAGTGATTCGTGGGCAGGCCTTGTCTCTCATTGCTGAAACCAAAAAGGCGAGGAATCGGGAGGTGGTGGATCTTGAGATGGAAATACTTGAGATGGAGGCTGACCTGGAATCGACTGTTACTCCTGGCAAACTCCATGCCCTGGGTCTGAAACAGTTTGCCTATAAGTCTCTGGTCACAGATGCGGCTAAAATGATGTTTCGAGAGCAACAGGGTCGTTTGTATGATGTTGGGGACAAAGCGGGTAAATTGCTTGCCTGGTTGGATAAGAAGGAGAGGGCGAATCGAGTGGTGCCGGTGATTCAGACTTCGAATGGTGTGAGAGTGACGGACCCAGTTGAAATAGTGGAATGTTTTGCGGACTACTTTCGTGCGGTTTATTCCCCTTTGTCAGAACGGGATACAGGCGACTCTCGCCTCTTGCTGCGTGATATAGCTTTGCCCTGCCTCTCCGATTTGGAGCAGGTCTCTATGGAGGCCCCGTTCTCTACGGACGAAATAGCGACTGCCATTCGCTCTCTCCGTTCGGGCAAGGCTTTGGGCCCGAACGGATTGCCAATCGAGTTGTACAAACTGCGTCCCGATAAGATTGCGCCCTATCTTCTAACAATGTTTTTGGAGTCCCGTGAGCGGGGTGCTCTCCCCTATGACCAGCGCCTGGCTACGATCGTTGTAATTCCTAAAGAGGGTAAGCCCCGGGATCTTTGTTCGTCATATAGACCCATCTCCCTGTTAAATGTTGAGCCCAAGGTTCTTGCAAAGCTCTTGGCTACTCGCCTCCTGACGGTCATTAGTGACTTGATTCATCCGGACCAATCCGGCTTTATCCCGCACCGTAACACAGCTCATAATCTGCGTCGCCGCCACGGAGCCATTGCGAGGGCGGGGCTTCTGACGGAGCCGGCCATTTTGGCTTCGTTGGACGCCTCGATGGCCTTTGATACGATAGAGTGGCCCTATCTTTGGGCAGCTCTTGAGAAGTTTGGTTTTGGCCCGGGGTTTATTGGATGGGTGAAGCTGCTATACACCGACCCCCTGGCGCACGTTGTGGTTAACGGTCGAGTTTCTGTTCCCTTTTCCCTCGGTAGGGGGACCAGACAGGGGTGCCCCTTGTCTCCGCTACTTTTTGCTCTCGCGTTAGAGCCGCTGATTGCGTGGCTTCGATGGGAGCCTTCTCTCAAGGGGATACGTTGGTCCCCAGATTTTGAGGACCGCGTTTCGCTTTACGCGGACGACATTCTTCTTTACCTTACTTCCCCGTGTAAATCTTTAAATGTTTTATTCGACGTTCTCACCTCGTTTGGTAAAAATTCTGGTTTGATTATCAACTGGGCTAAGTCCTGTGTATATGTTCTCTCGGGGGTTCTGCCCCCGTTGCCGAATAGATTTCCTATCCAGGTTGTTCAGTCTGGCTTTAAATATCTGGGGATTTTTATTACACTTGATTCATCGCTCCGGTTTGAACGTAATCTCCTTCCCCCGCTTCTTAGACTGAGGCTGGACGTGGCTCGCTGGCGTAAATTGCCTCTGTCTCCGCTGGGCAGAGCTGCCCTTTTCAAGATGATGTCCTTGCCGCGATTCCTTTACGCACTCCAGAATTCTTATGATGACATCCCTGCTACCTATTTTCGAGAGGTTGAGAGTCTACAAAGACAGTTGATTTGGGACGGGCGTCCACGTATCGCCCTTGCGAAGCTTACCATCCCTTGGTATGACGGGGGCATAGCACTTCCCGATATCAGGAGATATTATTGGGCCACCCAACTGTCTGCCATTAACCACTCAATGTACTCCCCGGGTCGGGAACCGGCCTTTGAAATGGATAGACTCCAACTGCTGGGAGGGGACTTTAATAGAGCGCTTTACTCCAGGTCGGCTGGACGCCATCTTACGGGACCGACCAGGATTGCGGTTGGTGCGTGGCGAGCTGCGAATGTGAGCCTGGGATGGGAGGATCGCATGACACTGGCGACTCCGCTTTATGCATCCGAGCGTCTGGGATGTCTTTGGACGACGAAGGGTTTTGACCGCTGGGATATGATTGGAATAAGTAGAGTGGGTGACGTATGTACGAATGGAGCGGTGAAGTCCTTCGAGGCCCTTCGGAATGATTATGACTTGAGTGATAGGGAATTTTTTAGATATTTGCAGGTCCGCCATGCCCTTGCTTCTGTTCTGACTTCTGGTGCCGCCATCCCTGAGTCCTCCCCCCTAGAAGATCGTATCCTGGATGGCCACCTCCCTGATAGCACTATCTCCTTGATCTACAAGAAGCTGATTCACAATCGCGCTGACTTGCTTGTCCGACTTAGGGAGGCTTGGGTCGGCGACGGGCTGGAATTGGATGACGAGGATTGGCAGTCGGCACTATCTTCTCCGAAAGAGGTCGCCATTCCTGCCCGTCTCCGTCTGGTTCAGCTCAAGATCCTCCACCGGGTGTATGTTACTGGTCCTCGTTTGGTTGTGATGGGTTTTTCCCCGGATGGTTTATGCAAGCGTGGATGCGGGATGAGTGCTACATTTCTTCACGTTATCTGGGAGTGCCCGAGGGTGGCTGCATACTGGACTGAGGTACTTGCGGTGATGGCTGATGTGACTGGCATTGCCCTAGAGCCTGATGCCCGGAAATGCCTGTTGAACGTGTGGGAACCTACCGACTATTCGGTGGCCCAGACCAGATGGGCGACCCTGGGATATATGGTTGCGAAGCGGGACATAGCGCAACTCTGGGGCTCGTACAGGCCCCCCACTGCCTCTGTGTGGGAGGAAAACATGGACTGGTCTATGTTCCGCGAAAAGACGGTCTATACAGCCAGGGGCAGACCTAGGGCATGGACGAAGATCTGGAGTCAGTGGAACGCCTATCGCGGAGATATTTGTGCTCCTCCGTTGGTTGAGCCCCCCGATGTTACCTTATCGCCCTAGGCTGGCGTTCCTGAAATTTCGTATGCTGTCCTTTGATTTGCCTGTCCTCCCCGCTGTCCCCCCCACCCTGCTTTGTCCTACTGATTATGATCTCATATTCCTGATTGTTGGGTTTCCCCTCCTCCTTCTGGGCTATTATGCATTCGCCTTTCTTGTTGTTTGTTGTTTCTTTTTGGTGTGTATAAAAAAGAAAAATGCCTTATCTTGTTTTATACTTTGGGCGACATTTTGTATCCGATTTGTGCCTGACCTCCGGAGTGGCCGCAAGTGTTTTTCCCACATTGTGCCTTGATTTTAGCGGCCAGCCCGCGAGGTTGTAGGCCCGTCTCTGTAACCCTGATTTTGTTGCTCAATAAAAGTTTTTAACCAAAAAAAAACTAAAAAAGAGGGTTACACGCAGTACTATTATTCTTGGGGCAAGATGGCGACTGAGTGAGATCCATGATCACTCAACTCCACAGCGCTCCGCCACGCCATCCTGTGCGAGGAATCGCCATCCCGAAGAGTTATGTATTCCCCGAATTAATGTGCCTGATTACCAGCGTCCGTAAGGCCCCCTCAAAACATCTGTGAGGCAATCCCTCTTTCAATTCCAAAGCGACAAACAAATGCACAAGATTACCCACTTGTGCTTTTAATCTTCTTTGGGAACTTCTTGCTACGACAGGCAGTCTATGATCTGGCCAGACCAAATATGAAAAGAAAAGTAGAAACCTTTACGTACTTTGCTAAGCCAGACTTTGCACAAGCCACACCTGAAAGAAGATGGAGGCTTAGACAACTCATCACCCCTTTTCAAAAAGCTGGGGCCGCTGCTTTTCTACAAAATTCCGCAAAACTGAAAATTGTCCACCAAGGTCGGATTTCGTACTTTTCCTCAAAATTTCAAGCCCAGAAGCTGCTTGACGAAATTCTAGCAGGCGGGAAGAAACCCAGCTAGGCCAGCTCTATAGCTCAGGGAATGTGATCCTTTTGTGAGGGGCTGGGTGGGACAATACGGGTGACAGTAGGTTCTGGACAAATAAAAGGACCTAGTAATCTCAATCAATGGTTAGAGAGGTTATAGGTAATACCGGAATGAGATTATTGTTGGTAATTAAGGGCATTATACCTTGTATCTGTAACTATATTTATGATAATGTCTATGACGAGTTATTTTTCCTAATTTTCAAGTATTTTTTCCTCCTTCAGGGGACTGTCTCTCTTTTTATTCTAAATCTTACTGGAGGGTTCGAAATCAGGATGGGGTGATGGGGTGACGGGGCGTGGAGGGGGGAAGGGAGAGTGGATGATCCAGACGCTGTCACACAGGCTTAATAGATGGACATTTGAAAGGGCTTTGCTAGTAAATGAAAAGTACTGTCAACTTATGGACAAATGGATACCAGAATTTCTAGAGGACAACCTGGGTAGCGCACCATTGGAAGTGGTATGGGACACACTTAAGGCAGGAATTAGGATAAAAACCCTCCGATTCTCGATTAAAAGTAACCAGGAGTAAAAAAAAAATATATATATATATTGCAGGAGAAACTAGCGACAGCTGAGGAAGGACTTACAGGAGCAGTCCAGGGGGGGCTTGAATATTGAAGGGGCTCTACGAGCTGTAGCTATCGCAAGGAACAAAATAGTAGAGATCTTCACCGAAAAAGCAATATGTAAAGCCACATTGAATAAGGAGAAAGCATACGAATTAAGTGACCAAGTAGGACATCATCTTGCAGTCTGAAGACAACAGAATATGGCAAACACGATTAAAGAGATCAAAGATCCTAATAACGGCCTTAGGCAAGACTCCAAAGAGATAAGGGAAGCATTTCAGAACTACTATCAGGACCTATAAACAGAAACTAGCAAAAACTAGGAAAGAATTGAGGAATATCTAGATCTGGCTATGATGAATCAGCTCCCATAAGCAGATCAAGACAGCCTGGCAGAAATACCCCAATGGGTAGATTTTTTTTATCAATAAACAGTCTATCCCCCGGAAAGGCAGCCGGGTTAGATGGAATACCCATAGAATTTTATGCTAAATTTCACAAACCATTGAAGGGAATTCTAACCGATCTAAAGACTCATGTCTTTCAAGGAGGGCGTCCACCGGGATCTTGGGCTCGTGCCAAAAATGTGGTTTTCCAAAAAAAAAATAAAGACCCTACAGAATTAGGGGTCTACCGCCCAATCACACTAATAAACAGTGATTCTAAAATCTACTCTAAAGTATTAGCTAGCGGACTAGCACCAGTTATACATAAGATCATATCAACCCGACAACATGGATTCGTTCCAGGTAGATCTACCACTGACCATGTTCAGAGGGTGATTACACTCTTTGACATAGCAGAATTAACAGGAGACCCTGTGGCACTCATATTATTAGACGCAGAGAAGGCCTTTGATAGGGTCTCCTGGCAATATCTATGGACGGCTATGTCAAAGAGTGGATTTGGGGAATAATTTATAAATGCCATTCGCATGCTATATGTCAACCCGGAAGCTGTGGATATGATAAATGGGCAAATGTCAGATAACATCAACGTGACTAGAGGGACAAGGCAGGGGAGTCCATGTTCCCCCCTATTATTCGCTATATTTATAGACCCGTTTACCCGCAGACTAGAAACCAATTTGGACATAACACCCATTAAAACCCCAAACGGCGACACCAAGACCCTAGCGTACGTGGATGATATCGCAATTGTTACAAGCGATCCAAGTGAAGCAGTTAAAGTAATGGAAGAAGAAGCTAGTTATTTTGGATAGATATCTGGCTATAAACTAAACCAGGATAAAACCCAGATAATCATTAATAATAAAGGCACCTATAATGGCGTTAGGATATTGGAAAACGCGACGTATCTGGGAGTAAACATCACTTCTAATTTAGATAAACTGGTAAAAATCAATATGGACCAACTCATGAAACAAATGGAAAAAAGTCTTAGCAGATTGCATGATCTTCATCTAACCATAATAGAGAGATGTAATGTTATTAAAATGTTATTTTTTTCCCAAATTTCTATACTTTTTTAGAACTAAGGGCCAAATGTAGGAGCCTAAATACCGGTCGGTAACGGCCGATTTCGGCCGTTACCGACCGGTATTTAAGAATTGGCATGTAGGGGCCCTACTTTAGCGATTCGGTAAAATTACCGAATCGGTAAATTTACCAAATCTGTAAAATACTGATTCGGTATTTTTACCGATTCGGTAACTTCCCGATGTAGGTGGGACTCTTCTGAGTCCCAAAGGTCTTATAGAATCGGTATTTTACCACCCAATCCAATTGGGTGGTAAAATACCGAATCCAGGTGTGCATGCACATTTGTGCATGCACACCTATGCCATGTGACAGACAGACATGCCCTTAGGGCATGTCTATGTGCCACATGGCACACATGCCTGTATTTGGGGTGCTAGAGGGTGTCATAGTGACACCCCCTGCACCCTTGCAGGAATCGGTATTTACCGATTCGATAATTACCGAACCGGTATTTCCCATTGATTCATATGGGCTTCACAGCCCATAGGAATCAATAGGAAATACCGATTCGGTATTTACCGAATCGGTAAATACCGAATTTGAAAGAATCGGTAATTCAATTACCGATTCTTCCTAAATCTCCCTCCTTCATATTTACCGATTCATAAATACCGAATCGGTAAAATTCGGTATTTATGAATCGGTAAATACGATTCTCCTACATCTGGCCCTAAATGTCTAAATTTTGACCCACATATTTTTAAAGAGATAGACAAAATATTCTCTCGGTTCATTTGGGGATATAAAAGATCGCGAAGAGCCTATAGATATATCACTCTCCTGAAGGAGAGAGGAGGCCTCGCCGTGCCTAATCTCAATGTCTACTGGTGGGCTACAATACTGAAATATAGCAGGGTGCTACTGGGCCCAAATAATGACCTTGGACAAGAGGGGGGGTTCCAACTCTGCAAGAACTTATTCTCGGCAATGAAGTGGGAGAACATCTGTGGCGATTGACATACGATTGTCATTTCAAGAAAGTTTGTTTTAAAACATTAGTCGGCATTTATTCCGCATGGAATCATGTACGTAAACTCCTTGGGATCGGAAGGTTCGCCTATTATACGACTCTCTTTAGAAAAAACAACCTTCCAGGGATTTTCACTGATGCATGTATGAAGAGATGGGTCAGAGTGAGAATCACTCGATGTGGTTCCTTTTACGCCCCAACAGGCTTCAAATCATTTGAAGAGTTAAAATGTGAATTTGGTTTAGAACATCCACACTTCTTTAAATATTTACAAATTTGAGATTTTTTAATGAAAAAAGGGGGCGAAAGAGCAAAATTCCAGAGAATCTAGACAATTGAATCAATTAACCAAAACACTACAGTTAAAATTGGGGAAAACTTAGTTTCCGAACTTCCTGATGATCTGGACAAACATACCCAAAAATGGCAGAACAAACTAGACACAACTGAGGGCCCAATTAGAGGGCATTTGAACCCTCCCAATCATTATCAATGTCAACCAAATTGCAAGCCCAGTATTATAAAACATACTTTCAATTGTATTATACACCTAATAAAATAGCCAAGTGGAGCACGGGCAAAGGTACGGAGTGCCCACGATGCACGCTATTTGAAGCAGATATAATACACATGTTCGCTACATGCGTTACACTTAGCCCTATTAGACGGGAGATCTCTACCTTTCTGTCAGAAATCTTCGAATCAAGAATAGAAATCTCAACAGTGGAAATAATGCTAGGAGCAGATGGGGATATCTGACCGAACAGAATGAAAGGTCTATTATTCGTTTCAATGGCTGTTTATAGAATATGTCTGGCATCGGTCTGGCTAGACCCAAACCCACCCGACCTTTCAACAATAGCGGGCACGACTGCTAGCAACATACAGCCTAGAGATAGCTATCTATAGTAGGAGGGGACTGAAAAAGAAAAGGAAGGGATTAGAAATGTGGGTTCCCCTTGCACAATGGATAGAACGTCCCTGATCATAATGTGTATCTGTGAAACTGTGATGAATATGATTGAAATATTACGTTACATGTATAGTACCATGGATACACCTTACTATGTATATATAGAGTGACATGCCTGTATGGGAGGGTGGGGGGTGGGGTTTGGCGGGATGGTTGTCAAAAATGTTAAAATATCGCAATAAAGAATAGTTTAAATAAAAAAAATAAAAAAAAACAAGAGGGTTACAGGTTTCAGGTTACATTCACCAATACTTTCCAGCCAGAAGACAAAGAAAACAAATATATTTAAAAGCTTTATTAGAGATGTAAAATATTTTATGGCAATAAACAATGTGTCTATGAACACAGAATAAATGCACTAAAGAATAAAAAAAAACACCTCAAAAGGCCTCTTGATTGCCCATGATGTTTTTCCTGATGTTTATCTGGGGTGCTGCATCTGCCCCAGCACCCTTTATTCTTAGTAACTATCGACTAAGCAGATATTGACAACTGAATCATGTACACATAAATGGTAGAAAATATCTGTTATTCCATAATACCGATCCAATCACATGCCTCTTTGGTTAGGCCAAAATAGTGAACAGCGTCACAAAAACACAGACAGCAGTAGGAATGAAAGTTATGACACAGTTGCAAGAAATTCACACCCTGTTTTCCAGATGAGTGGTTGGAGGCAGTTATAATAATTTAAACTAAGGGGCTTATTTATGAGATGCTTGCGCTGCCAGAGCGTCTCTTTTTGTCATGCTTAGGCGGCGCAAGCCTCTCTATCATATCTGTGAGGCAACGCAAAGTCACTCCGCGTGGCTTTGCATAGCCTCATAGATATGGAGTAAGAAAAGGCAGTGCAAGTGGCTGCCTTGCATGAAGGAGTCCTTCCATGGGCCTGGTGGTGGGTTTTTCCATGCAGCACCCATAGATTCTGACGATGCCCCAGATTTACTTAATCATGTAAACATGAGGCAGCACGAACACCTTATGCCTCCCCAGAGCAGGTGTAACAAGTAGAAATATTTTTATTTCTGCTTGTTTTTTCTTCTTTTCATGTGTCCTGTATTCTGCAGCACACATAAAACGAGAAAAACACCTCTCGGGATTGATTTTGTGCAGGGAGGTTACCAACAGAGGCATCCTTGCACCAAGAGGCACCCTTGCACCATGGTGCAAGGGTGCCTACATTGGCGTTATGTAGCACATTTTGCACCAGCACTGGGGGAAAAGACAGGAACGCACTGTATTTAACAAATACGGTACATTCCTGCCCTTTCACATTGGCATTGGGGAGCACCACAAGAAGACTTGCGATGCTGCCCTACGCCAATTCCTCATAAATGAGGCCCTTAGTTTTAAGTTATAGATAGCTCATTACCTTTTCAAGAATATTGAGTCTCAGTTTGTCAATTGGAAAAAGATTCCATCTTTCGTGACACAATGATCACCCGTCAGCTCCCTGTTTCCTCAGGAATTAAGGGAAAATCGAAGCAGGTGCAAAAAAACTGGAGCGCCTGTGGCGCCGTACCTACGACCCAGCTGACAAATCCCTCTAAAGACGGGCTCTTAAAGAGTTTCATAAACTCAAACGCAATACTCTGAGTCTGCACTTCGCAGAAAAAATTATTGGCGCGAAAAACGCCACTAAGACCCTCTTAAACATTGTTAAAGAGTTCCCAAACCCGGCTGCTCTCTCGGTTCCTGTCAGCCCCAGCCAACTGCTCAGTGAAGGCCTATCAGATTTCTTCTCTGAAAAAATTGCTAATATCACGGCGACAATTCTTCTGAATCGTACAGAAGTTAGTTTGGATTCTTACTCCTCCTGCACTAAAGCATTTACTTCCTTTAAACCCCTGACTAAAGAGCAGGCCCTGACTCTATTTCTAAAATGTAAATCAGGTTCACCTCTTGACCCAGCCCCGGCACTGATCCTAAATGATATTGCCCCGCTAATCATTAATCCCTTGCTTGAAATCTGGAATACCTCCCTGCAATCAGGAGTTGTCCCTTCTGTATGGAAACACGCACTGCTGATTCCCATTAAAAAAAAAGCTGGTGTCGATCCAACGTGTTTTAGCAACTACCGACCAATTTCTCTCCTCCCCAAGTCAGCCAAAGTACTCGAGAAAGCGGTACAAGAACAACTGTTCGACTATCTAGAATCAAATCTGCTCCTCCATGACTCTCAGCCAGGTTTTAGGCCGGACTTCAGTACGGAATCAGCCTTACTAGAAGTGTCCGAGTCTATTCGGGAGTGCACGGATAGGGGAGAGCAGGCCATGTTGGTCTTCCTCGACCTATCCGCAGCATTTGACACCGTCTCCCATGAAACTCTGATAACTCGTCTTCAGGAGGTGGGAGTTGGTGGGACCCCACTGGCTTGGGTCAAGTCTTTCCTCACGGATCGATTTCAACAAGTGATGCTGGGCTCCTTCTTCTCCACCAAGATACCGTTGACATGGGGGGTTCCGCAGGAATCTGCTCTCAGCCCTCTCCTGTTCAATGTATACCTGAAGCCCTTGGCAAAAGTGGTAGAATCATGGGGCGTCAGAGTGATCTTTTATACTGACGACACTCAGCTTGTGTTTTCCTTTAAAGATCACTCTGAAAGCTCTCTGTCAAACTTTCGCTACTGTTTGGTGAATATCGCCTCTTGGATGTCATCAAATAACTTAAAACTCAACACGGATAAGACGTAAGTCTTATTTTTTAATCAGAAATCCCCCATCCCTACTGGCCACTGGTGGCCAGCTGAACTGGATCCTCCCCTGTACCCGTCCAATCTGCCCGTAACCTTGGCGTTCAGTTTGACTCAGCCCTCTCCTGTAAGACCCAAATTAATAAAGTCTCGGCGGCCTGTTTCGGAAAACTTCGCATGATTAAAAAAACTATCCTTTTCCTACCACTCGATTCTCGTAAAATAGTAGTCCATGCCCTCATAACATCCCACTTGGACTACGCCAATAGCCTGTATGTGGGAGCTCCGATGTATCTCATCAATCGACTCCAGATAGTACAGAACTCAGCGGCCAGGTTGATCTGCAATATCCCCTACCGCCACTCTATCCCTCCCCATCTTATCAAACTGCACTGGCTCCCAGTCAGACTACGTATCCAATTCAAATCTCTGACCATGGCTTTTAGAGCTCTCAATGGACGCGGCCCTGCCTTCCTGAGACATAGACTGAAGCTCTCACAAGCAACACGCAATCTTAGATCTAACCATCTGCGCCTGATGTTTTGTCCCCGATTTCATCTTGCGCGTACGGGAGGGAGGGCCTTCTCAGTGGCCACCGCCAAACTTTGGAATTATATGCCACTGGAACTTAGATTCCTTACATCAGAGAAACTGTTTCGAAAGAAACTTAAGACTTGGCCCTTCTCCCTGATCTAGCTCACTTAATCTCCCTGGACTTTATCAAACCTCACTAGCTGTTGTCTTCAGCGCCGGGACACCCCCGTTGGGGGTAGCTGTGCGCTCTACAAGCCTCACAAATAAATAAATAAATAAATCACCCAGATAATTCCTATCAGACCCCCAACAAGGACAGAAAGAGCAACCCTCACTGTAATAAGTGTTGTGGCACTTATGATTACCCATTGTTTATATCTAAGCCAGCACTAACATACGAGGGAAACGAGAGTGCTACGTTTGTGCCTGGTACAGAGCTTCCATCCCAAACTAAACTAAACTAACACTACTGTCACAACATAAGCTCAAAACCATCATTTAAGAACGTGGTTACAGCATTAACCCCTTCGACGCTCATGACGAGCTCAGCTCGTCATGAGTTACGCCTGTCGTACGCTCATGACGAGCTGAGCTCGTCATGAACCGCGGGTTTTCGAAAAAGTCAGCGCACAGAGGGAAAACCCGCAGCGCGCATGGAGTTAATATCAAAACGAAGACTGCGTACACAGGTATGAGCCAATAACCACATGAATTCCAGGATTCCTCAGTTAGGTCATATATCATCCTGGGATAATAGGGTTTCAGTACCCTGATGCCAGAAGCAAATTAAGGACTCTCATTGCAATATACATAAATTAACAGACCAATTTCACTCATGCATACCTGCTTCACATATTATTAACACAATTCTCACCTGTATCCACTACAGTTTTTCAGAGCAAATATTGTGCATCAAGCCCAATACACATTTCTGTTCATCCAATTTGTGTGTGGAGATCTCTGTGCAAAGGGCAGAAATCGCAGTACACGTGGTCGAGATCTCGTACATGAGGCAGAGATCATCAGACTCATGATGGAGATCTCTGCCTACCACGAAAAACAGGAATTAACAATGCAGGAGAAACAGAAAATAACATACAGGAGATAGAAGGGGCACCCACAAATGGCATCACTCAATTGGAGCGTCTTGGATGCTGCCTGGCTTACCCTCCATGGTCAGCTGCAGGTATTTGTGCAATAGTGAGTGTAATATGTATGTGATAACAAAATTACACACATGTTTAGAAAGTGTTGCTGAGTCATGTCTTTTTTCTGGAAGTATGACGTTACAACGCAGGCTATTACAACGCCTGCCTTTACAACGTGGTTTTTACATCGCAGTCCATTACAACGCATAGCGCTTTGGGGTGCTGGATAGTGAATAGTTTAATTTACTATTCCAACTCCAGTCCCCGTGGACACTAGGGAAGGTTATTGGATAGTAAATTAACCTATTCCCTATCCTAGAGCGCCCCCCAGCGCAATGCGTTGTAATAGTTTGCGTTGTAATGACCGCGTTGTAATGGTAGTGCGTTGTAAAAGTTTTGTTGTAAAGGTTGTTTACCCTTTTTTCTGTGTTTTGTTTTGGTCCGTCTTGTATTGTTAGATGAACAGTCTCTGACTTATTTTCATTATGTGACATACAAGATAGTCATGCTTAGCTTTCAAAAAAACAACCACCAGCTACAATAATTGACCATGATATCATTAACAAATAATCTAACCATGGTTGCCCTACCTATAACTCAAAAGAGTTTGGACAGTTTTAGTATGCTAACATAAGTATTTAAGGACAATTGTTCACAAGTTATTATTTTTATCACATGTACAACAATATTGTTTTTAAATATCTACCAAAGATGAATAATAATGTTTATGTGTGATGCTGCATGCCCTTTGGGAACGTATTTCTTAAGTCATATACAAACAAGACTGAACAGGCCATGTTGCAGCTCTAACATTTCATTGGTGAGCAGCAGGCCAGGGGACCCCGTTACTAAGTTGGAAGGGTGGACAGAACCCATTCATAACTATGTGGTAATCTAAGAAAGATATTCCACAGTGGGGGCTGATGTTGCTTTCAACTTTTAGACATTAAATGACCAATGTTAAAAGAGGAAGGTATAAATTACACAATAATAACAAAGAGGAATAGAGTGCTTGATAATGTTTATCTATAGTAGAACATTGGAATGTTGGAAGCTCCATTGAAAACAATTGACTAGCTCCGGGCTTATAATGGCTGGTATAAGCCTGGAGCTCCGACACTCCAATGCTTCTTTGTTCACAGCTGTGGCTGTAACAAAGGCCTCAGGGAGCCTAAGGGGATTTCAATCCCCTCTTGCTCCCTAAAGCCTTTGTTTAATTTGTTAGAACATTCTGCCCTCTAGTGGCAGAATGTTCTAATAGCCTTATAGCCCATCGTAGCTGGGCTATACCAGCTATTAAAGTCCCGCTGCCTTGTTAAATTCCCTCACCTTTGGCTCGGGCCTTTAACGCTGCAGCAGGTTTTTAATAGCCGGTATAGCCCGCTACGGCGGGCTATAAGGCTATATTAGAACATTAGAATGTTGGGAGCTCCATTGAAGGCATTGGAGTGCTCCTTGCTTTTACAGGCCTGTAAAGGCACACAGAGCAAAATTCCAATGTTTCACAAAGGCCTCTCGGAGCTCGAGGGGATTTGAATGCCCTCGAGCTTCGAGCAGCCTTTGTTTTATTTGTTAGAACATTATGCCCTTTAGTGGCAGAATGTTCTTATAGTCTTATAGCACGTTCGTAGAAGGGCTATACCGACTATTAAAGTCCTGGTCCCTTGTTAAAGTCCCTCACCTTCGGTTCGGGCCTTTAACGCGGGAGCCGGCCTTTAATAGCCTTATTGCCCGCTATGGCGGGCTATAAGGCTATATTACATCAGTTGAACCTATATTATTAATAAATAATTGTAGATTGAGGATGTATTAGACAAAAGTATTCTTCATTATTTTATTTTTCCTTCATTTCTTTTCAGCTAACAAGGTTGATGAAGCAAAAAGAAAACAAGACCGCCAGCAACAATCGTAATGGACTCCAGCCACTAGGAGAGCAAAATCCATTAATACCACATGTGAGGAGGAGGAGCCATGTGTCAGAAAGAAGTGTATACCCACATGAATTCTCACAAGCTCTGTTGGGACTCTGGGTAAAGGGTCGTACGCCCACTAGGGGTAGTGCAATAGTGAATATTACAGAATTGTTATCATTTTTAGCAGGGTATGCCCAGACGTGGGTCCCTTGCTCACTTTCCCACTGGGTTCAAGATAGCCTGGCTGATAAGAGTTATGAACCGTATATCGGTCCCAGGATGCTTGTTTCCGGTCCAGGGAAGAGATGGCTTGGCAGTTTGGCGCTGGAGTGTTCCCATTAGGCACAGGGTCAGACTGATTTGAATATGGCCATGTCTGAACTGGGGTGGTGGATTGAGCTAAAGAATGATGATGGATTAAACCCAGATCTATTGACTGGAGGTGAGTGTTTGATGTGCTTAAACGCTCCGTCCATCGTCCCCTTTGGTATCTCATTATTTCTTGGAGGCTAAAGGTCCTCTGTAGGAGAGAGTGGAACTTGTTTCTTTTCACTCCTTGGAATTTCGTGGAGGTACATAAAAACTTCACAAGATTCTGTGGAGTTCTGCCAACAGGCAGAAAATATGCAGTTTGCAGTGCTAGTGCTGCAATTTAGCTCTGGTAGTGCGAGCTGCGCTGAAAAATCAGTGTAAATAGCACCATGCATTACAAAAGAGCGTGCTGCCATTTGAGTTGATTTTGCTCAGGCTTGACTAGAAAGTCTACTTAAGCGGCAGCAAATCTACATTGAGAGGCAGCCCTCTGATCGCGATGCCCACATTAGAAAATTGTAATAGGGGACGTCAAATCTCACTCACGCTCGTCAGCTTACATTTACTGAAACCTCACAGGATAAAAATTCTGTCATGTGGCGAATGGCAGAATTTGGCTTAAAGTCTGTGTTAAAGAGTAAAGCTGAGTGATCCGAATTCCCCCAAAAGTGCAGGTGAAACAAAACATTGAACTTCCCCAGTCCTGTGATATGGACACACTCATGTTACATAACATATGGTGCATTACTTCCTCCACCATGTGACGCAGCAAGGCATATTGTCTTGCTGTGTTCTTTTACACCAGTTATTATTGAATCTTTATCACAGTGCTCTCTACCAGCCATTGCATGATTGTAGGTAATACACCAAGCTGTGTAAGTGTGGGAGAGTATGCAGCCTTCATATGGGATGTCAAAGAAATCACATACTGCATGATCAAGTTTAAGAGTATTCTCCAGAAATATGCAGAAGATATAACATGTAATAATACAGTTAAGAAACAAAATTAATTAATTGCGAAATCCAAGTCAATAATAAATCAATCAAAAACATTAAACAAAACCTGAAAAATTGGCAATTAGGCTAAAAATTGCATTTATAATGAAATGTTCAGCATTTCTAAAGAAAAAAGAAATGTATTTAATAGAAGTCAACCCGAAACTGGTGCCATTTTCCTGAAACATGTAAGTGTCCCCTTTTAAATTCCATTTAATAGAAATGTCGGTTTTGGTTGACCCATGGGTTCATGACAGTTGATTGAGCTAGTATAAGCAAAATGTCTTGCTCTTTTTTTACTGCATATAACTAAGGGCTTGATGTACAGACAGATTTGCAGAATCCGTGCATTTGTGACTGCATAAATGCTTTTTGTAATGTACGAACACCAAATTGCGATTCTGTAACTTGTTACCAATTGCAGTTTGAGTTTGCAAACAAAAACAGAATCGCTATTTGGAAAGGACGTGTTTATGGCGTCCCTTCCAAATAGGAAATCGGTAGGGTATGTATCAATGTTTTGCAACCAAAATTGAGTCACAAAACATTTGCACTATACCACCAATTAATAGTTGGTTTTAATCTATTTGCAAATGGGAAGAGGTTCCCTTGAGATGACTTCCCCTTTGAGAATGTTTGAAAAAATATTTTTTAAGAGCAAGCAGTGCTCCCGCAGACCACTGCCTACTGTCCAAAAATAAAAATGAAATGTTTCATTTTCCTTTTGAACCGCATCTCGGTTGATGCAAATGAGCTGCATTTGAAAAAAGAGGGGGGCTTTATTTAAAACCAATCAGGGACATGGTGGTCTGCTGAACCCAGCAGGCCTCCATCCCTCCGATGACAGCAAATCATAATGGGTCAGAAATTGCTACCTACCTCATTATTATTCATGCAGTAGGTCTATTTGCAACCTACTAGGAATGGCTAATTTGGAAATCAGGGCCAGAATTCACTTGAGTACATTAGTAATAACGATTACCAAATAGCGATTCATAAAAAATCGTTATTTGATAATCACTATTACTAATGCTTGGACATTTAGCCCCATATTCCTATGATGTTTCACACTAAGGTAAGTAAAAAGGAGGGCAGAGACCTGTGCCCCAAGCCTCACCACTATTTTGTAGACCTCCTGGAGCCGCTGTCCCCAGTCAAGATCCATATCCAGAGATCCAGAAAAAGACTTTATTCTGTGACTGTGAAAGTGAATCCTTTTTCCCTGTGGTCACTGATAAAACTGCCTGTTGCAGCACGTCATCCTGAAGCACTGTCTGAACAGTGCCCTAATATTTGTTTTCTGCCTTCACCCTCTGTATGGGAAATCTCACTGCTGTTTTAGTGTAGAGAATGTTCGCACTCATCTCTGGATTTGCCTCCTCCCATGCAAAGTCCTGATTCACCACATGACATTTTCAGGAATTTCAGGACTCCATTGCAGACCATCCAAGAAACTCAGGCTGAGCTAGTGCCTCACATTTTGCCTGTGCTACCTTACATTCCCCAAGTGCATCATTGCGGAACACACAACTGGAATTTCACTGACTGCTACCCGCTTTCTATAGGGCATTTCAGTGCCTCTTCATTCTGAGTGTCTTTGACCTCAGAATGATCCATCACCTCCTGATGTCATTTATGGAATCTCCCACTTGTTCTATCTTTGACTTAAATTATGCCAATCTTTTAACTGTTTTGCCCCCCTTGCTATGCCATGCAGCTCCCATTTGACCTCTGTTATCACCTTTTTATGTTATGTTATACCAATTTGTATAGCGTACTACTACCCATAGGTGTCTAGGTGCTTGCGGTCTGCAATCTGTGAGAAAGACAGTTTCTAAAAGACTCATTTTGAAAAAGCCACGTTTTAAGGTGTTTCCTGAATTCAAGCAGGGATGTAATCTTCCTGAGGGAAAGTGGAAGAGCGTTCCATATCCTAATAGTACTATGTTTAAAACTTCTCCCCTCGTTCATTGTTTTGCGAACGCAAAGCTCTGCTAGGGTAGTACCAGCTAAAAATGTGGCGAAGAAATTGTGGGCCATCTCCATAAAGTGCCTTGTGTGCGATACAGAGTGCCATGAATTTCACACGCTGGCCGACTGGGAGCCTATGCAGATCTTGAATCCCAGCCCTAATAGATTGGGGTTTAGGAGCATCCAGAACTAATCTAGTGGCAACATTCAGTACAAATTGTAACCTTCTTAGATGATTGGACTGCAAATTAAGGTATAACGAATTGCAGTAATCCAACTTGGCTAGAACCAGGGAGGTCAAAACTGTTTTTCTGGCTGTTCTAGGAATATAAGGAAGGATTTTGCACACAATTCTAATCGTAAAGAATGCAGAAGACACCACCTTTGAAATATGAGCTTTAAAGTTAAGCTTCTCGTCTATTATGACCCCCAAATTATTAGCCTTAGACACCGGTGTGGGGAGGGGGCCCAAGATACTTAGCCACCAAGCTGGTGACCATAGAGGAGAAAGCTTACCAAATAGCACCACCTCAGTTTTACTCGAGTTTAACTTTAGGCAATGCCTACTCATCCACTTACTCAAGGAGATCACACTATCATACAGTTTAGTGGAGTAGTTAACATCCATGGCTATGGTTGAAATAACCAATTGGGTGTCGTCGGCATACAAGGTTGGGATTAAATCAAAGCTTCAAATCAAAGATGCTAATTCAGATACATAAATATTAAAAAGCATAGGGCTCAATGAAGAGCCCTGCGGTACCCCACAAAGCAGGATAAAAGGTGCCGGTCTAAAATCACCTAAATGCACTGTCTGTGTTCTATCTGCTAAAAACAATGTTAAAAACAAGAGGGCCTTTCCTCCCAGACCTATGGCTTTCAAGCGCTCTGTCAGCAGGGTATGGTCCACGGTATCAAATGCAGCGGACAGGTCGAGCAGGATAAGAGCTGCCAACCCTCTGCCATCTAATTCGAAGCAGATTTCCTCAGTGGTCTTTATCAATGTTGTTTCAGTGCTATGACATGACCTGAATCCAAACTGACTGTGATCTGAAATAATATTTTCAAAAATATGCTTGGAGAGTTCTATGTTTACAATTTTCTCTAGAACTTTTGCGGGAAACGAGAGACTCATGATTGGTCGATAGTTAGCCGGATCCGTTATATCTAGATTAGGTTTTTTAATAGTGGTAAAATGCAGGCCTATTTCCACATTGTTGGAAATATTCCTTGTGAAAGCATCCGATTGAACATGCCAGATAACTGCGGCCAATGAGATGGCTGATGTTATGGAGAATCCTCGGAGGACAAGAGTCCTCAGGAGAGCCAGATTTAATTTTTGCGAGAAAGGTAGCAATTTGTTCTGAGGATGTAGGGGTAAAGTTTTAGAGGGTCGTTATGATCTTAGCTTCCTGTTCTGTAATATTAGTATTAGGCGGATATAAGGCAAATTGATCATAGATTTGATCAACCTTTGATTTAAATGCCTGGGCCAATGTATTACAGAATTCATGAGAGCCGTTGACAGCATCCTCCTCCTTTTTAACGGCTGTTAGATTATTTATGACCGTAAAAAGTTCCTTACTTGAATTGCCTGCAATCTCTATTTTCAACGTAAAATATTGACTCTACTCAGTAATTATTTTTATCCTGTATTCGGCTAGCATTCATATATATTGCTCTTTTTCAGCTGCATCATAGTTCTTCCTCCAGGTTCTTAAATAGAACTGAAGATCCATTACATATCTTTATTAGAACTTAACACAGTTACATCATCATCACCAAGAACAGTTGCCGAACTGGAAAGAAAGGCATGGTGCCAGTACAGCATATAAGACCAACTCACACAGCGATGCTGTGATAAACCAACTATAATCGAGGAATGCCTTTGATTAGGAAAGATGAGGCTACAGAGGTTCCATTTTGAAAAATAAGCTCTGGAAGGGGAGTTCAGAACTGATCTGCTGCTACTAATTGATCATTCAAGCCATTGCCAGTAGTTTTATTTGTGTTCTCCCCATTTGAAATACCTAGTGCAACTGCTATTCTGTGCTCGTCACCTATATACCTAGTCCATCTCCTTGTTCTGCATCACAAAGGTGGAGGGGTTCAGAGAACTGCTAACCCTGATTGGCTGCTGTGCATGTGGCTGATTCAGCTTTAGCAAAGGGGAAATTATATTTTCCCTCATTGGGCCTGGGTTCCAGTTCGGGCATTCGCCCAGGCACCAAAGTCAGATTTCTGCCATTTAAAAAGCTGGCTCTTTTTACTCCTGCAGTAGTCTCATCTGCCTTTCCAAAAGTCAATGTCTTACTGGTCCATTTCAGGACTCCACCACTAAGCCAACATGGTGGAGCCCATATTGGTTCTCCATGTCTGAGGGAGGCTCAGTCACAGAGATGATCCTTTGAGATCATTGCCTTTGGCTGCGCCCAACCTGGAACCACTCAGCCACGCCCCACTCCACTCCTACCCCAGTAGCTGCTTTTCATTGTTTTCATTTACTGGGCCCCAAAAGATCTCTGAACAGCTGTCAATGCAGTGACTGAGAATATGATACATGCTGCTATTATTAAATGTTGCATTTAGAATTCCACAACATTTTCTGGCAACAATATAGTAGGAAAGGTGTAGCAGACGCTTCCCGTAGCTGACGCTTTGTTGCCTCAGGCATTGCATTTTCACTCCCATGTTTAGTATTCATGAAGGCATCAGCAGAAGAAGAAAGCTAACAAGGCTCTCTCCCATAGTATTCCTTACTTCCTGTAGTGTCCACTCTTTGCTCGTTTAACAACAACATAAACGGACAGATAATCAAATGCTATGGGCAGGACAAGTCTCCTAATGATGTCATCTGTTATTAAGGGTGAGTGATGTCACCTCTGCTACTGTTACAACAAAAAGGTGATAGGTGGAATACTTGAGTTCATCTCAGCCACTGGCAATTGCTTGGGCCACATCCCAATCCATTGACTTTCACTCACCATGTAACCTCAGTTTGGACCCAGCCATATGCAAATCAGCCTTGTCCCTACTCTTCATGGGAACAGTACAGCACAAACAAACTGCCAAGCCAGGTCCTCCCTGAACTGGAATACAAGCAACCCATGACTGGTCCTGAAAAGGGTTTATCAGCCAAGTGTAGCTTGATTCCAGTGGCACAGTGAGTAAGGGACCCACGTCTGGGCATACCCATTGCACTTAGGGCATCAACTGTAACAACAGCAAGATGATGGATGGAATGCTTGAATTAATCTCAGCCACTCACAATCGCTCGGGCAGCATCCCAAGCCATCATTTTTCACCCACCATGCAACCTCAGTTTGGACTCAGCAACATGCAATTCGGCCTTGGCCCTGCTCCTCTTGGGAATAGCCCAGCTCAGCATGCAAAGCCAGGTTCTCCATGAACCAGAATACAAAGAACATAGGGCCAGGTTCTTCTTGATAAAGGCTCATCAGCCAGGCATAGCTTCATTCCAGTGGCAAAGTCAGCATGGAACCCAGATCTGGGCATACACGTTGCACTTAGGGCATCAACTGCAACAGCAAGGTGATGGATGGAACAAGTGAATTATTCAGGCTCCTTTCAAATCCATCGGTTTTTGCCGACAATGCCAACACAGTTTAGACCCAGCCATATGTAAATAATTGGTGACACTGCTTCTTATGGGAACAGTCCAGCCTGACCTGTCAAGGCAGGTCCTTCCTGAAGCGGAATGCAAGCAGTCTAGGGACGGGTTCGCCCTGATAAGGGCTCCACAGCCAGATATAGCTTGATTCCAGGGTCAAGACTGATTTGCATATGGCTGGATCCAAACTGAGCTGGCATGATGGGCAAAAATTGATGGACTGGGATGCGGCCACAAGCGATTGCCAGTGGCTGCGTTTAATTCCATCCATCACCTTGTTGTTTTTACCTCTGTTACCTTTGACATATTGTGAACCAATGTCCTTAATTCTTGTATAATATTTCTAGTCGAAATGTTCTGCGTTTCTCACCATAGTGCTCATGCTGCTTTAAGTCCTGGAATTTTTGCTGCATTGTTCTGTGACTTATCACACGAGTGCATTTAACAACATCTCGGCCACATTACTGATGCTAACTAGTTTTTACCTGACATCATTTTATTCCATGTCGTTAATAAATTCAATATGATCATTTTGCAAAAATAACATTTTTTTCTTGACATTTTGGACAATACAGCTTGTTCTGTGCGTACTATTTCCGCGAAATGTCAACACTCAAGTAATGACTTTAGTAAGTGCAGTACACTCAATGTCTGCTCATTTCTTAGGCCTATTGACTTTTAAAGTAGTTTTCCTAGTGGGGGAAAGCAAGCTTGCACTGCAGTTTTTTTGCATGGCATTTTGGAGATAAGTGGGGAATTTCAGCTTGCACAGCTGCCAATCTGTCATTTTTCATAAGCACTTATAACACATTTCTCTACATAAAGAAAAACTTGAAAATGCCACACACATTTCCGTACTGTGCGTTCTTAGCTAAAATTGACTTTGCAATCTTTAAAATTAGAGGAACGAGGGATTTAAACTGCTCCTCATTTTGGAATTCTACAAGCATCTTAATGTTAATTTACAGTTAATTTACACTGCATTCGCTATGAAATATGCAGGTATTAATACCAAATGCTTGAAGGAATGTGAGTATTTAATTATTCTGATGTTTAAAATCCAGATTGCAATCCCTATACCATTATCGAAAGGACAGTTTTAAACACGCAATGAAAATGGTGGGGATTTCATTCTTGAACGGGCTGGGTCAATGATGTATAATTAGGAACTTTAAACTATATTTAAGAACTAAAATATATATATTTTTGTTTTGGACTTTTATAGTCTTTTATTAAACTTCATCCGTCTTTCTTAACATTTCACTATTTTGTATTTTGAGTTTTGGAATCCACTGAGTTCTGACACCTATCTACTTGCCTTAGGCTTGGGTCTGGATAAACATGGCTGTTTGCTTCTGTTCAGCAGCGTAGTGCATGTAAAAATGCCGAAAATGTAATTTCCCTGCATATTTCATGTATCAGCAAGTGTGTGATTCTAGGTCAAAAGAGTTGGCCATTTGATAGCTAGAGATCCATGCATGAACATGCAATTATTAAACTCATTGACTCCAGGTTTTTTGCAGGAATCACCATAAACCTCTCTTCGTTTGGCCCACGCTCCATATGTGGCAGTATGGCATCAAAAGCCTTTTGCTTTGAGACAGCATTAAAGGATATCCTCACTCTTGAGAATTGGCCCCATTGAGCTACTTTTTAGGATATTGGATCACGTGGCTGATATGTTCCTGGAAGAGCCTTAAACTTGCGTATTGAATTATATCATTGTCTTACCTAAAGAAGTACGGGCCTTATATATAAGCCCTTCGCGCCGCAGTTGCGTCACTTTTGGTGATGCTTCGGCGGCATAAAATATGCGTCACACTGTGTTATTCTTACAAAGGGACCCATCTAGGTAGATGCGTCACTTTATAAACCCCTGAGCTACATTATACTTGTGTCAGGTATAATGTATGCTGGGTGGGCATTACCCGCAAAAAAGGCTTGTAGTAGTGGCGCAGTAAAATCTATGAGATTTCACTATGCCACATCTAGGATGCCACTGCGTCAAATCCTTACACCAGATTCACAGCAGGCATAAATAGTGACGCTCGCCCTTTCACATTGCTGAACTTGGATCCGTTTTCAGACACACCCCAGCAATGCGCCACTTTTGCCCTTACAGATACGCCAGGAATACTGATGTTTGTGTCAATCCTTGCAACATGAATTTCCGCCCAGTAAATATGGCTCATCCATGGTGTCACAAGGAGGGCGCTCTGAAAAGATTTGCATCAATATTTTTCACACAGCGATGCAACACTTTTCATAAATGAGGCCCTTAGTATAATATGTTTAGTATAATATCCCTCCAATACTTACCAGCTTGTGACCTTGATAACTCATTGTTGTTGTCATCTAACATGTCTTGCTGCTTGCTATTTATTCTCACTTATGTTTGTTCTGATTGTTCCTACTGTCTCCAGCAGCCTTCAGTCTTCTCATACCCCTTCTTACCTTTCTGGTTCTTCTTAGTTGCTGGTCTGTTCTTCAGTCTTGGTTGCTCTTGCTTTTTCTGCTCCTGCTCATGTGAAGCCCTGTAGTTGCGGTCAGGAAAAAATAGGCAATATCTCCGTAGCAGAGGATAAAATCTTACTGTGTGTCAGGGTTATTGATATTGATATTTTTGCAGAGTGTAATCCCTGCTTTGTGAGTTGGTTTTGGAAATACCCACAAAAAATGAAGAGCAGCAGCCTTGACATTGCAAACGACAGGCATTACTTTTTGAAGAAAATGCTCCTGTCATAATGCTGGGAGCACATTTTGCTAATATGATGCCCTCTTTCACTGCAGGGGTCTCTAGTCACGATGGCGGGCCTCCATTGGGTGGGGAAAGCTGATGGCCACCTGCCAGGCGGGCAACTAGAGACAAATTTCGGGGGGGGCTGGAAAATATTTCTGGGGGGGGCTAATTCTTCCATTACTATGGAGAGGTTGTTCCACCACTGGCCCTAAATTTCAAATGCTGATATACATCCTACTTTCAATCTAACCTAGGTGACAGATACACGTCAATCATATTTTATTAAATATTTTATTTTATTTTCAATTTGTTCATTATTTTATATTATTCATTATTCTATGTTTTCTAAAAGACATTTCATCATACATTCATTTTTTAAGCATTGTCAAAATACATAACAAATACAAAAGATGATAAATATATACACAAAAATATAATACAAAGTATTTCAAAAAGGTACCACCTGATCACATACTCACAGTCTCAAAAATACTACCACATTCACACCCATACTACATTCAAACCACACCATCTAGCGAAAAAGGAAGAACTGAGTCTTAGTTGGCAGAATCTTCACGCCAACTTGACGGTCTCAAAAACCAGTTTGAGACCCCGCACCAGGTCGACGCGCGTTTCGGCGGCTCAGGACCTCTTTCGCATAGTCTAATCCAAGATGTCAGGGGACCTACAATATATATATATAATAAATATATTCTGTCACCATATCTTCTCTCATAGAGTTGAGAGGAAGAGACTAAGTCTACATGTTAAAAGAAACATTGCTGAGATTAACACAGTAGTTCTACCAACCACGGACAGAGTGGCTGTAAGAAAGGGTAAACACACAACAGACCCTAATTTACACGTAAATGGTCTTTTAAAGACCTGTTAAGTACTCGGGTGCGGCTGCAATTAGACAGTCGCCAGCCCGTGAAGCTGCCTCCGCCGGGCTGACACACACAACGAGGGGGGGGCGGGGGGGGGCTGAAGCCCCGTGGGCCCAATGGGTGTTGCGCGCCTGCCACCTGCCCAGGTAAAAATGTCAATTTCTGCCTGTAGGCAGGCTGTGCTACTTGCACATTAACAGTACTGATCAAAAACTCCATTATTCACATTACTTTGTTGAAACGAAGCCATCACCTTCGACTAAAACAAATTGAGAATGATAATACATACAAAATGAGCTATCTGTGCATCTGTTCATGCAGCATGTTGTATTTGTATGTTTAATTGGCATACAATGAGCACACTAAAAAAATATATATCTCTGTGGGGTAATTGTTTTACAACTATGATACGTTAGAATATCTCCAGTATACTCTGATGCAATTGGATTTGTTGAGAACTGGTCGTCTTCAGTGGGAGATAATCCAGAGAATGTCTGTGGCATTGGTCCTTGACATAATCTTCTCTGGTAGTGACACCCACTACATTTCCTGCACAATTTACTTCAAGATAACCAGTTCGGGATTGAGGATCACTTGCCGGTAAGTGCCTCAGGAAATCTGAGGATGTTTTTCAGGACCTGACTCCCACAATCTTCTGTTCCTCCAGAATGAAATTTGATCCCTCTTGGTTCTGTCCTCGGCAATTCGGAGGATCTCAAGACCTCTCAGAGCAGCAGGATGTATAAGATGGTGTCTTCAAAGGGGAGAATGCCAGAGGAATCACTGAATTTGCACTGTTGTGTTTTTCTCTCTTGGGTTTGCATGGTTGATGTAATATTTCAGTAGCATTATGGTATTGTACAAGGAATAGAATATAGCTTAAAGGTTCAAACAGACAAATATAGCAAGGACAAGTAAATTATATTAACTGATAGTTCATTTAATTTATTACAGATAAGGTATTCATGCAAAAGCTTAAAAAAGTGTGAATTCTAGCTTGAAAATGCTATCAGACTATTGATCCATGAAGATAGCAATATACATGCAGTAGGTGCAATAATCTGAATTTTTTAAATGGGGAAAACTATGTATAACATGCTGCACATCCATTGCATTACACAACTTTAAGGACAAATGCGAACATATGCATGTGTATTTTGTGGAAACACGTAGGGGAATTAGATAGGAATGTTGTTGCAAGATGTCATGGTCAAAATGTTTGTGTATGTCGCATTGTAAGATTGGGAAAAATACAACAGACCCGGATGGTCTCACACATCAGTTCTGGGCAGTACAGTACCCATCCTATGTGATCAAGTGTAATTTTAGGAAACCAAATATTCACTCCATGATGTCTCAGGCTGAGTGTGTGCTATAGAGTTACACAGTTGGGGCAGGGTGGTGGAAAGATGAAACAGATGGGATGAGAGGTTACATGCAGAATCACTTGTGAATAGGAAGCAAGGATGCATAAATATATGCCTATATACGCAATGACACCAGTTGGTCCATTGCAACGTGGCATTATTGTTTATGAAGGGAAGAATGTGAAGAAGTGCATCATTTTCTCTGATTCTACGTTCCCAGTCAGCATGCAGGTAGCAACCGGTTGTCTCCATGATCACCAGCATTTCAAGTAGAAATCGGCAAATGATGGTAAATAAAACTGAGATATCTTGCACTAGAAAATCTTGCATACGGATCTTTGAGCTGTCCCCTGGCATTGAAGAGAGTTTACACATTGATGGATTGAAAGGATTATCAAAAGGAGTGCAGTGTGCTAGGTTGGCGGCAGAGTGACATTTGCAGACACCAATCACCCATGGGAAATGTGCAGCAGCATAAATGTGTCATACCTTTGCATTGTTTATTCTGCTATGACTCCAGCATATTCCTGCATGTGGTTGATGCACAGTTGATGCATCGTAATACCTGTGTCAAGTTCTTGGAGTGGCCTCGTTGTAATATGAAAGATGTGATGCCACTGGTACTTTTGCATGATTCAGTGGACAGAAAGTTCAGCTAGGTGAGCAACAAACCATGGACAGGGATACAATTGAGTGGGCTGTAGTAGAAGCTTACTTCAGATCCCCTTATGCTACAATGCTTCCGATCATGGGTGAATGAAAGCGATCCCTTACCAACACCACTTCATCAGCCATACAGACTAGGGTAATTGTTTGCTGAATATCATCTCTCTCCTCCACTGGTTGCTTCTCTAGATCAAGGCTAGTGCTGCAAACACTAACATCATCCTAATGGAATACATGTTTGGTGTGTGGTCAGATAAGAATGGTGTGGATCTGTGTATGGTTGTTCACTAGCATGATTTATTATCGGAGAGGTAGAGATGTAGTCACTCACTCCACCCAGATAGTATTTTAGTAGAGTGATTCCTTGCTTTGCCAAACAGTTATATTACCAACAAAATGGATGTTTGAGCAAGGTGCTGGTCTGTGTTTAAATGTGTGTTATCTACATTTTGTTTGATTTCTGTTTCATGGCTTTGTCCACGTCTATTTGTATCCATCACACTAAGGACTTTCCTTTGGCTATACATAAAATGTTGCTTTGATTATTAGATTAATTTCACACCGTATGATCTTGATGTTCTGTTGCTTTGTCTAATGTGTAGTTAGGCTGCTGTTGTCACAATGAGTGTGTGGTATTTCTCATAGCGTGGTCCTTTTCATTTTCAGATAGTTTTTCATTATACTGTGATTCCGTTCATCAATTGGTCTTTGTGGTTAACCATGGAATATCCTGTAAGAAGCCAACTTGTGCTGGGTGACTTTCCTGAACACTGAGAAGGTACAAAGATGAGCCTCCTTGCCTTGAGCAGGTGTGGGTATCCCTTGTGTGAATGTGGCTCACCGCCATACCTTTCCTTGCTAACGGAGGGCCCCATTCACAAAAGTAAGTCTGCATGTTTAGATCTACTCCTACACTTTGGGGCTCATTACGATGTCGGGCAGAAAGCCCCCGCCCGACGGTCGGAATATTCCCGACCGCGTTGTAGCCCTTCTGACCAACTCGGTTGGTTTACATTCCAACTGCCTGTTGTTTCCACTGTCAGGATTACAATGCCAGTTTCCCACAGCCTTTCCGCACCGGCCTTTCTGACATGAAAAGGCTGTTTTTGAAAGTGACATGGGGGCAGATGGCAGGGCCCCCAAACTTCTGTAGCCTATGGTTGGTGGTCGAGGGGGTACCTAAGGTATCCCACTGTAAAACCTTGCACCATTGTGTCCCGGCAAAAGGGTGCAGGGTTTTACACAGACGCACCATTTCCCCATTGGAGCCTGTGTTATGGCAAGTTCTCGGGCGCAACACGAGCTCCCCTAGGAAAACGATCAGAGTCCAATGAACAGTGTTCAGTCGCATTGTAATCTGGTGGTCGGAACCGCTTACCGCAAGTCGCCGGTCCCGAAACCAAGACGTTGTTGTGCGGAGGCTTTCGCCCTGATATCGTACTGAGCCCCCTAGTTGTATATTTACTATTTTTGAGTGGAGATTACCAAGTAGTGCCTGGTCCTTCAAATGAGGGTGTGAAAACTCTTATACCTGAATTTACAAGTGCAAAGTTATTAATAGTAACATTCCATCTGTTTGTAAAATTTTCCACCACACAGTTGCAGGTAACTGTACTGAAAAATATAGGGACATTTAAAAAGTGTATTTTTTTTTAATGAATAACAAACTAATATGAGTTTAATGTAACATAAAATTGCAAAATAATCTAAAACAAATAATATTAATGAAGGACTACTTGCAGAACAAGATACAATGGACTACTTATAAAATTATCTTTGTATTAGATGTAAAGTAATTTAAATATATTAATAAATGTATTAAATATTATTTTTACCAATAATTAAAAAGTAAAATGACCCACCCATATTAATATTTGTATTTATATTCATTTAATAACATATCTGTTTATCGTTTTAATTAATTTTAATACTTTTTAGACCTTTCAAAGAAGGATAAGTATTCAATTTAATATATTTTAAATGTAGGTGTTCTAGCATTACATTAACAATAAAATGTTGTATTAATTATACTTATTTTTTAATTTAAATTACACACACATATATACACAGAGTGGTGATGGCTCTTATGTACTTTAAGTTACTTCAGAGTTACCATAGGAAGAGCGTTTTTTACTTTGGCACCATTTGACAACTTTTCACAAAACTTTCCAATGAAAGTTAATTTGCCTCAGCTCCTTTCAGAAATGCTTGGGTGGGATCTGTCAAGTGGAAGACGAGAAAAAGGGAGGTCCAAAAATATTGTTTTCTCATGTTAATTTCCAGATGAAAATTTGGTAACTTTGCAAAAGTAGGGTGTGGGGGGAGTGGGGGGGGGGGGAGGTGATGATGTTGAACTCTGTATACACTGTGTTGGAAAATAAAATAAATTATAAAAATAAAATTTAAAAAAAGGAAGATTTGGTAAGCAATACAGAAAAAGAAATTATTGAATCAAATTACACCAAAGAAAGTTACTTTACGAAGAAAGTGTGCCTTTTGTGATTTGGTGTGAATCCATTCAGTGTTTCTTTGAGAAATCCACATATAAAGAGATGCTAGGAGTGGGCTTGAAAGTGGCAAAAAGATAGGTATATCAGAAAGTTGGTCCTGTGGGAGTCCAATAGTACCATCATTTTAAAAAACAAGGGTTTCTTATTGGCCCAGTGAACTTTTTCTCCTGTCGCCCTTTTGGCCCAGCAGGATTGAAAGATCTGATTGACTGTCCACAACTGGAAAAAAAATGTTGAAGCTGCCATTTCAGGACACAGGGACTCAGTCGCCATTCCTGAACAAATTTCAAAAAAGATAGAAGGGGAAGGGTAGGGAGAACCTCACCCACCTTCTTTCATTAGAGGGATCCAGAGGGACACTCCATGGGTCAAAAAAAAGAATTGTACTGCCTGCATTGTAGTACTTCTGTGGGACCCAGTGTTATCCTCCCATGTGGTACTGCAGAACCTTCGTGGGTTCCAGCACAACCCTCCATTCAGGTAACATGGTAGTCCTGTGGGAGCTGTACCTCTAGGTCATCCAACCTTCACTGTGCGGGGCTTGCATGATTCTGCGGTACCATGTAAAAGATCAATCAATCAATCAATCATGGACATTTATATAGCGCACTACTCACCCGGAGGGTCTCAAGGCGCCTGGGGGGGGGGTGCTGCTACTGCTCGAACAGCCAGGTCTTGAGCTTCTTCCTGAAGGAAAGGTGGTCTTGGGTCAGGCGTAGGTCGGTCGGGAGGGAGTTCCAGGTCTTGGCGGCCAGGTGGGAGAAGGACCTTCCTCCTGTTGTCGATCTTCGGATGCGGGGGACGGCGGCGAGGGCGTGACTGGCTGATCGGAGGTGGCGTTTGGGAGCGTAGAAGTTGATGCGGTTGTTGAGGTAGCTCGGGCCTTGGTCGTGTAGGGCTTTGTGTGCGTGGGTGAGGAGACGGAAGGTGATTCTCTTGTTGACGGGGAGCCAGTGCAGGTCTCTCAGATGTCCGGAGATGTGGCTGCGTCGGGGGATGTCGAGGATGAGTCTGGCTGAGGCGTTCTGGATCCGCTGGAGTCTCTTCTGGAGCTTGGCGGTGGTTCCGGCGTAGAGGGCATTGCCGTAGTCCAGTCGGCTGGTGACGAGGGCCTGGGTGACCGTCTTCCTGGTCTCGGTGGGGATCCACCGGAAGATCTTTCGTAGCATGCGCAGGATGTTGAAGCATGACGAGGAGAAGATGCCTGTTTGCAGCATCACAATAGTGTCTCGGTACTGCAATTTAAATAGGAACAAGTCAAATATGGGGGGGTGGCAGTTTAGGGGAAGTGTAGATGCATGCAGGGTTGCTATCTTTGGAGAGTGGGGTAAAGAACAGGCTCTGGAGCCAACCCCCTGTTGGGCATGGTTGAAGACCATGTGCTTCAGGGGTTGGCTGCCCATGAGCTTAGGTAAAAGGCATAGTAGCAGGATAGCCCTGCCACCCATGGCTGAAAGCCATGTGTGGTGAGAGGCTGGCCACCTGCAAGGGTTGGTGTAGGGCCTGGCAATAGGTCAGGCCCTGTGATTAACTCTTGCAGCTGACAGGCAGTAAGCTTTGATCACCCGTGGCTAACATCACACCATGCACTGCTAAAAGTTGTGCTCAGTAGGGAAATTTGTTGAATATGATCAAAAATCCACAGAAATTCACAAGAAAACAAAGGTTAAAGCTACATTATAGTTAGGCATGAAAATAAGATCGTATTCTATGCAAAAAAATCCCTAGAAATACACGAGGTAAAAAATTAAGTTTAGAGTGATATTATAGTTTGGTATGGTAATAAGAGCTTACCTTAAATGAAGATAATACACTTACTATAACTTGCACACTCACCAGGCACTGCATTTGACCTCACATATAAACTTACATATTACATCACTCATAAAATGCCCTAAGACATCATCGATAAATTCACTGATAAAATCTGAAATGACATCATTAATGACATCACTGTGCATGGTGAGTGTGCAAATTATAGTGAATTCATTTAACTTTAACTGCTGTATTTCAATGGATTTTTACTTTAAAATGTTACATTTCAACTTAATTTTTCACTTAACTATAACATCACTATATCCCTTGTTATTGTAAGTACATTTCTGCATTTTGTTTTGTGTGAAGGAAGATATTTTTACCCTACCTAACTATTGTTTGAACTGGGATTTCTGGTTGGGTAAGGCGTACGCCAAAGCCAGGCAGAAACCACCATTCTAGTCAGGGCAAGGGGGTCACACGCCAAGATAACCCCTGCTCACCCCCTTGGTAGCTTGGCACGAGCAGACAGTCTTATCCCGGAGGCAATGTGTAAAGCATTTGCGCACGCACACAACAGCAACAACATCCTAGGCACACCACAAAAGGAACTCCACACAAGGTTATGTAAAAATAACTTTTGTATTGTCAAAACACATCAGATAGTAATCACACATATACATTGTGCCAACTGGCACGGGCAATATTCACAAGGGATTATGTACAAGACAGGGCCACCTGGACCACTGTCAGGAATCAGCACTTAGCAGAAATACTGTTAGAAATAGCACTTTGTAGGTCATAGAATAATAATCACTTTAGCACACAACCATTAATCACTGGTAACAGGTAAGTACCACCTACGCAACCCTAACCACCTTAGGAGACTATTGCGCAGGGAACCAGGACCTCATTAGCAACACCTGTACTAGGAGAAAAACAACCACCTAAGTATCACAATACCTGTAGGGGTATAAGCAAGAACATATTACACATGATGCATCAAAACATTCAGAGGTGTAGGAAAGGAAAACACATGATGCATAAATATACATTCAGCGGTGTAACAACAAGGCACGTGGTGCATCAAAACACAATTGCGCAAAACTCACATACGTCACCACCTGTGACTGTCCCTAGGCCCTCTGGCCTTGTTGGGGCTAGGACGCCCTGTGTCCCAATGTCAGGGGCCTAAACGTGGCAGCTGCCCACGAAGTGCTGGGCAGCTGTGTGCACTGATGAGGGGCCACGTTGGAGCCTCGCAGGCTCTGACCAACTGACTGTCCCCTGAGCCCTCGGGGGATCTTCACACAAAATGGCCCCACCGTTGGAGTCCCCCTCCTGGGGACTCAAAATCTCACAAATGCCTCTGAGCCTCTCTGGGGTCAAATTAAACTGATTGCCCCTCTCGAGCCTCCCGGGGCTCATCAACACATGGGGCCGCTTGAGCCTCTCAGGGCTCATTCACAACCATGCCCCCGGACGCTGGAGTCCCTCTCTGGGGACCCTAAATAACAAAACGGTGCCCAGAACCTTGGAGCCTCGTGGGCTCTGCACCACTGAGGAAAGGGCCCCCTGGGAGATCGCGCTATTGGGGGGGCGGACACCGGCAATGTGTCCCGACGCCCCCCTCTCCTCTTTGAGCTCCCCTGCACTCACCGGCTTTCTGAGCGGCGGCGGCGGCTCTCCTCTCGGCAGCGCGGGGCTCTCCACTCGGGCCCCGGCCATGCTAGATGCTCTACTGCTCTATGCCGGTTACCACGGGGCTCTGCCTCACTCCTGGGAGCCCCCGGGGAAGGCGCCGGCTGCAGGACTCTTCTTCTTTCCCTCTCTCCCCGGGCTGCGGGGGCGGGACTTCCGGCCAGGCCGCGCGGCATTTGGCTGGCCAGCCAACCACTTCCGGGTCATCGCGAGCAGGGCAGCGGCCCGGCCAGGCACTGTAGGCGGGGGCTCAATTCACGGAGGGGTAGGCTCTCTTGAGTGAAACCATAAACGGGACAAACAGCGGCAAAATGAAGGCGGCAATGAGCGGGGTGGCATCCACGCCGCTCGGCCACCACACGGGGTGACAAATGCCGGGTGGGCACCGGCCAAGGCACATGAAGCGCTCTCAAGTGCTTAGAGACAATGCAGCGCTTCCAGGCGCTATAGGTGAAAGGAAAAGTGCTTCCAAGTGCTAAGGTGGCAGAGTCCATCAAGCCCCCAAGGCAAAGACTCCCATAGTAAAGGGGTCCCAGCAGCTCAGGATTTAAGAAAAAGGTCCTGCATCTCAAAAACAAAGGTCCTGGGGGCAAAGTGAAGCAAAGGGGACCCCAGGCAAACAGAGATCCTCCAGGCATGTTATGTTATGTTAATATTTTTTATTAGGCGGACAGCTGCTCCAGCGAAGGAGCGTCCTGGCGCCTGACAAGGAAGAACATAACACTACTAACAAAGAATCAGGGAAGAAACCACTACAGAGAAATTAAAAGAAAAAAGTTTTGATGGCTTTCCGAAAGTGTAAAAGATCCTCTAGCATACGAATCTCTGCCGGAAGGGAGTTCCAAATGGCCGCGGCCTTCACACGGAAGGATCGGCCACCAGCACGACATAACTTAAAACGTGGGACCACGGCAAGAGCCTGGCCCAAAGATCTAAGAGAGCGTGCCGGGACATAAAGAGATATGAGGTCAGACAGGATCTGAGGGGCAGTGCCTTTCAAAATTTTAAAAGCGAAACACAGAACCTTAAAATGGATCCTCATCCTCACCGGCAGCCAATGTAGGGAGCGAAGAACATTAGAAACAGAGCACCATCTTGGAAGACCTACAATAGCTCTAACGGCAGCGTTTTGGACCCGCTGCAAACGGGTAATTTCTGCCTGGTTGGCCCCCACCAAGAGAGAACTGGCATAATCAAGCCGGGAAATAACCGTTGCCTGAATTACCAGTTGCCTGGTTGGGGCATCGAAAAATTTAAGGACTGGTCTTAGGCCCCGGAGAACGCCAAAACAGCAGGCCGCGGTTTTTTTGGTGTGAGCAACAAAGTTAAGGCTGCTATCCAACCAAACTCCCAGATTTTTTAATTCTGAGACCGGAGTAGGAGATGGTCCCAGTTCAGAAGGCCACCAACTGTCCCCCCAAAGCTCCGCTCTCTTTCCGACAATCATAACCTCGATTTTTAATGCGTTGAGCTGGAGACAGTGCACCGTCATTCAGCTGGCCACCGCTTTCAGTCCATTCTGAAACCTGGGGGCATCAACCTCCGCATCCCCGCTGAGGGTAACCGCCAACTGAGTATCATCGGCATACGAGACCATGATAAGGCCCCACTGCCTTGCGACCTCAGCCAGCGGTCTCACGTATAGATTAAGTAACGTGGGACTCAGCGAGGATCCCTGCGGAACCCCCATGGCAAGAGGATGGAATTTGGACTGAAAGGGAGGTATGGCCACGCAAAAGGAACGATCGTCGAGAAAGGAGCGGAACCACTGCAGGGCCTGACTCCCAACACCAATCTCCTCCAACCGGTGCAACAGAATGCTGTGGGAGACAGTATCAAAGGCGGCGCTGAGGTCTAATAATACCAGCGCCACCGTCTGACCAGCATCCAGCACCGTACGCAGATGTTCCACCATCGCAAGAAGCGCCGTTTCCGTGCTGTGCCCAGCATGGAAGCCATTCTGTGTGGGATCGAGGACATTGGCCCGAGCAAGATGTTCTGACAGGGCCAAGTTGACATGAGCCTCTGCCACCTTCGCTGCCCAAGGGAGTAGTGAGATCGGTCGGTAGCTCTCAGGTTTCGCAGGATCCATCGAGGGCTTTTTCAAAATTGGGGAGACCACCGCCTGCTTCCACTTGGCCGGCACGACACCCGAGGTCAACGAAAGGTTGATCAAGGAGCACACTGCAGATCGACCCAGAAAGGACTGATCTCTAAAAAGAGCCGATCTTACTGGGTCCGAAGGTGAACCTGACTTGATCTGCGAGGCAAGTTTGTTAAATCCCTCCGGAAGTAAGGGAGGAAAAGAGTGCAACATAGTGTGTCCTTGAGTGCCATCTTGCATTCCCGGGCAGAACCCAATAACTGGGAAACCCTGATAGATAACTCGAACCTTCTCCAAAAAGAAGGAGGCCAGTGCCTCACAGTGAGAGATGGACCCAACTACCGTGGATGTGGTTCTTTTCGCCAAAAGATCTTTGACGGCTTTAAAAATAGCCTTAGATGGGTTCGAGCTATTGCGGAATTCCAAAGCATAAAACGCCGCATGGGTTTTACAAATAGCTCGATGGTAGATCCTGACGGAGGCAACGTACGCTGCTTTCATATCGGCGTCATACGCTTTCCGCCAGGCTCTCTCCGCCCGTCTGCAACTCCCCTTCAGGGCACGCAATGCCCCGTCATACCAGGGGCTCGGATCTCTAGTGCTCAGTTTACATGAGACGATGGGTATTAGAGAATCCAATGCCCCAGTGATCCACCCAGCTTCCACGTCATCCGGCAGGCTCAGCGACACTTCCTGCAGCAACCGGTGCAGGTCTTCCATCCTGAGTTTATTCCAATGACGCTTGGCGATCCGCCTAAACGAAGGAATGGAGGGGGTCTCCGGCAGAGAACACCGGATAGACACAAGAAAATGGTCCGACCACCCCAATGGAGATATAGATGCAATACTGACCTCGGCCATGTTGGTGAAGAAGGGGTCCAAAATATGGCCTGCTACATGGGTAGGTTGAGACACCTGTTGGTAGAGCTGTAGGGCCTCTAAATCAGCTAAAATACTTTTCACCGCCGGGTTAGTGTGAGTGTCAAAATGAAGGTTCAGGTCGCCCATGATGGAAAAATTAGCACAGCCCATAGCTAATGTGCTAACAGCATCTAAAAAGGCGTCTCTGAACACTACATCACTCCCCGGAGGGTGATAAACCACCATCCCAGAGAAAGTGAACTGGGGGCTGATTTGGATCTTAAAAGAGGCGCTTTCACAGCCGTCGATGTTAAGGCCATTCCAATTACAGGTAAAGCAGGACCTAACCATAAGAGCAATACCACCTCCTCTAGTTGGCCGATTCAGAGTATAGATAGAATACTCAGGGGGGCAGGCCAAGTTGATAATAGCCACATCCGCGTCCTGAAGCCAGGTTTCAGTAATTGCAAATATATCTGGAGACTCATCCTTGATAATGTCGTGAATGGCCTGATAATGTTTTACCATAGATCTGGCATTTACATTCAACACCGTAAGGGTGCGCACCGGACTCCTACTCCTGGGGGCAGATGGAGTGCCCCCTTTGCCAATAAACAAAGGAGGCTCAAGCGCCCAGTTCCTACAGGCACATTGGTAGGGGCCAAGAAGAGGATGAATAGGCGCTGACGTACACCTCGGGGTGGAGTGGCCAATAGCCCGAAGTCTCTCACCAGAGTAGGTAAGCATCGCAGTACAGGAGGAAGATCTTACCTCATGCGGCTTACTAGCCCACAGCGCCCCGCGCGATCTTAGCGCGGATGGGCGCAGACGGGCAGGACTCTGGCACGACTCCGGCTAAGCGAGGGCGACCCCGCTGCGCGATCCCGCTGCGCTAAGCAGGGAGCTTTAAATAGGCATCTCACCCAGGATTCTGCGCACTCAGGCGCACGCTGGAGATGGCGGTCGGCACCTACCCCACTCCAAGATGGCGACCAGTGAGGGAGCCTACCCCCAGAACCGGACCCGCTCAAGCAGCGGTGAACTCCTATTATAGTGCAGGTGAGGGGGCTACTAAAAGCAGGGGAACCAACAAACTAAAAATAAAATAAATACAAAACGGGTAGTTAAAAGCAGAGTCAGCACGAAGAGCGCGAAGCGCTAGCAGCAATAAATTTCCTTGTCTGGGCGAATCAGGAGCAGCTCGCCTTAAATAGGCGTCTCACCCAGGATTCTGCGCACTCAGGCGCACGCTGGAGATGGCGGTCGGCACCTACCCCACTCCAAGATGGCGACCAGTGAGGGAGCCTACCCCCAGAACCGAACCCGCTCAAGCAGCGGTGAACTCCTATTATAGTGCAGGTGAGGGGGCTACTAAAAGCAGGGGAACCAACAAACTAAAAATAAAATAAATACAAAACGGGTAGTTAAAAGCAGAGTCAGCACGAAGAGCGCAAAGCGCTAGCAGCAATAAATTTCCAGGTCCATCAGGTATCCAGGGGCTGGGCAGGGCCCAGGGAGGCAAGCCTTCCCCTGGGCCCAAGCAGCAGCACGCCCCCGGCAGGATTCAAGTCAGAAACAAGAACATTTTGTAAGGGGACACAGCCCCTTTTTATACAGTGAATTCCTTTGTCTAAAGGTGCAGGGTGGGGGAAAAACCAGGCGCAGCTGGTTTGGGAGCTCAGCCACCCCTCCCATTCACTAGTCAGGCTAGGGTCATTAGACGCACCACAGGGGGCAGAGCCAGCATTGTGTGGGGAAAGCCCAGCCCTATTCAGGACCCAGGTGTACCCCTCCCCTCACATCAGCATGCTAATCTCAACACTCACCACTGGGCAGACCCATCCAGACTTCCTGGAGCCAGGCTCCAGCCAATCACGTGTCAGCACACTCACTACACACGCACACCCATTTCTAGAAGTGGCACTTCCACACTAGACACATTCATGCCACATACATCATTACGCAGCATTCAATCTCACGAGTTCGCACATACCAAACTCGTCCCTGCACTCCCCACACATCAGGAACTACCATGGTCACACAGATTCCCCATGCATTCCTATGGGAGGGCAGGTCACTCTCACACATACACAGAGAGCTCACGCACTTTACACTGTACCACAGTGAAAAAGTGCACAGAGGCCTAAAATCACCAACACCAGGTTACAGAAACAGGCTAGGCAAAAGCAAAAAGTTTCGGGGTGAACCTGCCAAAAAGGGCCAGGTCCAACAACTATCTTTAACTTTAATTTTAGTTTTTTTCACTGAATTGCTAGTTTTTTTAAAATATATTATTACCATTTGTGGATGGCCAACCATGCAACGACAAATTCGCCATGTTTTGATTTGTGTTGTAATTCATACTGTCGCTCTCTTGGAGGTTCCATGGGAGTCCTTCAAGAATTGAAAATAAAGCACGAAAATGACTTTTAAAGGTGTGAACCTTTAGAGCACAGGAAGAGACAGCAAATAACTACAATATAGGAAGTGCCAAAAAGGCAAGACCTTCAGAATGGTAATGATAAGATGCTGCAGGGGAACAAAATGAAAGCAGATCTGGACTCATCATCTTTATGTTGCATTTCAGAAAGTGTCACATAAAACAGTGGTGCTGAGAGTAGAATAGGAGCCTTGGCAAACATATAATGTAGAAGAGCTACATTCTATTTCGTCAGTGATTATGTGACAAGTACAATATTTTGGCTTCGGTTATACAGTGGCTGCTTTTTAATAACGTTTTTCCAAGCACATGGAAAATGGGAAACAACACACAATTTGAGAATAAACCACAATACCATTAATAAAAAATGTCCTGTTCTTGGAGGTTAGCCTATGCTGCATGCAATTTCAGCTGGTTCAACTTGACTGCCAGTGGTGTGTCACAGTTCTTCGGTACATGCCAACCTCTGCACAGAACCACAGTGGTATTTCTAGCTACAGTTGTGCAGAGAGCCTACAGCCAACACCTTCTGATCAAAGCCTAATGTTGCATCAAACTTTAAAAATGATGATTACTCCTATTATTAACTTTATTTCGTCTATGCTCCCGCTGAATTTATCTACTTCCTTTTTTCGTGAGATTGATTCCATAACTTCATTGTTTCTTTGGAATGGTAAGAGGGCTCGAATTGCATATAAATCCTTGAGGAAACCTTATGATATGGGTGGCTGTAATTTCCCAGAATGGGGGAAATATCGAGTGGCTTTTTTAGCTTCTCAAGGAGCTTTGTGGTACCTCACTTCCTGGTCATACGCCTTCTTGGATGTGCATCGAGCTGGCTCTCTCTTTTCCTCTTCCGGTCTCTTCATTTTTAACCACGTCCTCATTTTCTATTCTTTTTTCTCGTGCTATTATATTGGATACCGTTGCAGCCGTTAAATCGGTCGATAGGAAAGTGGCTACTCCGATTCATAAGTCTAGGTCGTCGTCTTTGTGGCATAATCCTAGAATAAAGATTCTTATTGATCCCCCACTTATTCAATATTGGTCTTCTAAGGGTATCACGTTGGTCCGTTATCTTTATGACTCCAATGATGACCCGTTACCCTTTTCTTCTTTAGCTCGGCAATTCTCACTCTCTAATCTGGATTTTTACACTTTCTTGAAAATTAAAGTCGCTCTTGCCAAAGTGCGTCTCGTTCCCAATTCCCCTCTGATTACTTTATTTTCTTAGTGCCTCAAATCTGGTCATATTGCTTCACGCATTGATAGATTTGTGGCCTCAACTTCTTTGGATTCATGTACTATTACACAACAAAAATGGTCCCGTCACTTTGGTACGGAGATCACTGAGCATGTGTCTTCGGACTCTTGGCAATTGATAGGTACGTTCTGTCTGCGCAACAAAATTGCTCCTTCTTTATTACAATCCAAATTCTTTTCCATCTATCTTCTTCATTGGACTCCTATGCGGCTCTGTTCTCTCCATTTAAAAGATGATGCTTTATGTTGGAGTTGCGGTGTGGCTACTGGTGACTATCCACATATGTTTTATCATTGTTCACTCCTACAACCCTTTTGGGATCTAATTCATAAACATCTTATGTTAATTTTTCAAATTAAGTTTCAACTCTCCTTTCCTATGATCTTATTGGGACCGTTGGCTTCCTGGGAACCTCTGCCGTTGGATTCCTTAGATATGCAATTGTTGGATCTTTTACTGACTGTGGCTGTTAAGGTGATTCTTATGGATTGGAAGTCTTTCGCTTCCGTTTCTTATCACACATGGTGGGCATGGGTCTCCTTTTTAAGAAGTGCACACACTTCTGTTGATATGGCTCATCTCACTCCCATATTTCTACTAGCGTATGGAGGGCTTTAGATACTTATATGGATTTGGCCTCAAGGGGGTTGGTCGACCAATATCCCTTTGTATCGTCCGTCTGACTGTTGTGTGTGGTTATTTTGGTTTTTTCTGCGCCACCAAGAGAGATCTTTCCTTTTCCTCTTTTTTCTTTCTTCCTCTCTTCTTCTTTCTTTCTTTTCTTCTGTCCTGCTCTCTTTTCTCTTTTTCCTCTTTTTTTCAGCTTTTTAGATAATGATACCGTTCATGGTTTTCTTATGATTCACTACTGCCACTCTGTTCCTTAACCCTTATTTCGTTTTAAGATGTATGAGTTGTGGCAATTTATCTGCTATTGATGGCATATTATGATGAACTTGTGGATCTTTCCTTATCTTTCATTTTGGTATCATTATAAATTGTACCTAACTGTTTTTATCTTTCTAAAATCTTAATAAAATTATTGAACTAAAAAAAAAGCCTAATGTTGCATAGGGGATGGACGAAATATGGTTAGAAAACAAAGACAAAAAATTCTGAAATTGCCCAGTTAAGGTTAAACATACAAAGCATAATTCATGCACTGCTAACGAAGTCACACATGGCATTTATGAAAACTAGGAGTAGACGTAACTCATGTAGTTCTATGTAGCTTAATCATGTAGAAGTACCTAAGAATTTCACATGATTAGCCTTGAATTACATGAAAAGAGTAATTCTGCACTTACTACTATTTTCTAGTGCAAAAATGTGCTAATTGAAGAAATAGTGCTAAGTTCAGCAGTACACGAATAGCAAGTGCGAGTATTCGCTCATGTTCAGAAATGTGGTCTTTGAGGAGGATTTTCCCACAACTTACTACTGCCAAATAGTGTTATACTCTTAGCACAAAATGCACCCTCGTGTCCAAAATAGACACACAGTGGCATTTTGTGCTAAACAACAGTGCTGAATTCAGCAAAACACAAGTGGCATGTAGCTAGTCGTGAACGCTAAATGTGCTCTTTTGGTATTACGGGGGGAATATTAATCACATAATTATTGGAATTTCGGCATCAAAGAGTAACGCGTAATTACTGATTTTAAACCAATTACTCTGGAGTAATTGAAATTCTGCTCAAGCCTAATGATAACATGTCATATGACAACTATTATGACATCACTGACGTAATATCACATATAATATATACAACATCTCCAACTAAATTTAGTTCACATAATATGCAATGCTTATGACCTCACCCATATTGAAACAGATACAATTGCAAATGTTGTAAATGATCTTACAGATCGTATTGAGGTATCCTTGCTGTGACTATGGGTGCAGTATCATTAAGTATTGTTTAATTACATTTCCCTTTCAGGATGTTATTTATTTGTTTATATATGAATAGGTCATATGCACCTAGTGTGCGAGGTAGAGTCTGCATGTTGTTGTTCAAGTTATACTCCTAACTATATAGTTTGAGAATTTCAGTGGTTTTGCGGTCTTAATTAGTAATCATAACTGTACTTTATGAGGATTTCTGAGGTTTTTTAAACATGCATGCAGTGTTATAACCAAAGCTAATCAGAATCTCCCTTTAGCCATTGCTTTTTGAAGTGAAATTGAAGTGAAGGTTGCATTTTCCATTTCAACAATGACTGTGAGCTAACTATTCATATTTTCTGCAAGTTGTTTATTGCACTAATCACATTCATTTCTTTCCAGGGATCTCACCATAGAAATAAACATTTCCATAAAAACAACTCTATAGTCTTACACAAGACGGATATTCTCTAAAATATAATTATATTCTTTATTTTTTAGCTTTAACTAGCTGGAAAAAAACATTTATTGCCAAGGAGCATGTTATCACATATATATGCAATGCAATATAGGAAAACAAATATCACTTTTAGAAACAGTTACACTCCATTTGGAAATACAATAGTAATTAAAACAATAAACAAGAACATGAAATTCAGGAGGAGAAGGGAATTATTCTATGTTCTCTACAATTACAGAAATTAGGTAAGCTGCTAACAGAGAAAACAAAATGCCCATTGAGATTATAGTAATAACATCATAATTGCACCGCACATGTATCCCACTTCCTGAAAAACATATTTCGATTGCTGCACAGCACAGCTGGTGTCTTAAAATATGCACTACACTGACATCCTGGTTTTCAGGAGGGCGGCGTTGAAGAAACCACCAGGGCCAAAGCCATTCTAATTAGCGTCCACCCGGTGGGCGACTTGCCACTTTCATATTATATAATATAAACTAGTGAGAACATGGCATTTCTTCACTGTGTGTCTAAAGGCCTTATTTTAAGTTACATCTGGTAACTCCTCACCTGGAGTTACTGATATCAGTTGATTGCTCTTGGGAAAACACCACAGATTTGCAGTAATACTGTGGATATTGACAACTGAGGAGTGCAGGAGCAACATGATCAACACGTGGCAACAATAAGATCAACTAAAATGCGAACAGCATTTCTTTTACTCAGGCACCGTTGAAATTCCTAAAAAGTAGCTTTGCGTTAACTTTTATTATCTAAGCGAACCATTCCGGTAAGTTTTTCCATGAAATGCATCTTTTTTTTATTTTTTTATTTTAGTTTAAACAGTGGAAGTGCCATAGGGAGTCAGACTAATGTACATACAGTATCATGTTCCTCTCCTATCCTCAAGACTCTTCCTTGTGCTTTTCCGGCTATTGGTCATGTTGGATTTTGACCTTTGGACGGAAAGCATCAATCTTCCTTTGTCTACAATCTCTGCTTCATTATCCACCGTTGGAAGGTGGAATCTGTACTTTTTGGAAGAATCAAGTAAGCTGAGTGCTGTTCTTTGCAAAACGTTTGTGGCCACCATTTTAGTTCCTATGTTTTTTTCCCTTTTGTTTGTTTGGTGATGATGGCCTGGCGATTAAGTTAAGGATGGTGCAGGTAGGCACAGGTTTATTTATTTATTTATTTATTTATTTATTTATTATATAGTTTTGTATAGCGCGAACAAGACCCATGGGTATCAGAGCGCTTAACATGAAATATGAAAAGGAAAAGGGTTAACATATATATAAGCAGTTAACAAGCAACCGCAGTGAGGTAGATGATATAAATATTCATAACACATGTTATGTTAGCGTAAGTAAATATGCTATGATTAAATTAATAACAGCGACATGTATATATAACAACTATGAGGTAGTTCAGTATAGGTTCATGAAGGATGTTGTTCTCATGTTCAATCAAAAACACCATTGCTATTAGCCTTTAGGTTATTCTTATATCATAGGATACGTATTCCATTATAATATTGCAGAAGCCTCCCCTTATAAAGGTGTACATGTTCTGTACTAAGGCAGTAGTATAACAGAGCCAAGATCAATGATCTTCATTAAGTAATGTATCTATTCATCAGCAGGCTCTTCACTTCTCGTTTGAATGTTACCAGATTCTGGATCTTCCTGATGTTTGGGGGGAGTGAGTTCCATATTCTGGGGGCCGCTCCTGAAAACGCTCTGTCATAGGTTTTCTTCTTACGGAAGAAGGCTGGCCGTAATAGCAGCTCCTCAGCACTCCTAGCTGGTCGGTTGCCACCGGACAACTGAATTTTCTTTGCTAGATATCTTGGGGTGTTGTCATGTAATGCTTTGTGTGTGATACATGCTATCTTCATTTGGATTCTTGCTTCGTATGGTAACCAGTTTAGTGCTTTCAGGTGCGGAGATATATGGTCATATTTCCTGGTTCCGGTGATGAGTCTTGCTGCAGCGTTAAGGCAAGCTTTCAATGGTGCTGTGGACATTTTTGGTAATCCAGCCAAGGTAGTGCAACCATATTCAATCCTCGAGATAACTAAGGATTGGATTGCCAATTTGAGGTCTGATTCTGTGATGTATGGTTTCAAATTTTCTTAAGTAGTTCAAGTGAAATCGGGCACTTTTCGCCATTGTGTTAATGTGGGCTTTCATGTCTAGATTCTCATCTAAGGTGATTCCTAGAGATTTTGCTGAGTTGACGAGGGTTGGGGTGCAGTTTAGCGCGGTCATAATTTTCATCCATTCCTTTATTTCTGTATTGCTCCTTGGTGGAGAAATTAATAGGAACTCTGTTTTATGTGCATTCAGCTTCAGGTGGTTTGCAGTTAACCATTGAAGTGCCATTTTTAGTGTCTCATTCATTAATTCCAATTCTTTTATGGATCCGACCTTCAAGTATATTTGCGTGTCGTCCGCATACATGTGATAGGATATTTGAGCTTTTTGGAGAATTTCTGTGAGTGGTTCGACGTATAGGTTAAACAGATCTGGGGATAGGGTCGATCCTTGAGGGACTCCAATTGAGATAGGGCAAGGAGGTGAGATTGATTGGTTAACCAGGAAGCGCTGCGTTCTGTTCTGTAAAAAGGAATCGAACCATTTCAGCACAATTCCCGATATTCCCATCCTGTCCCGTAGTCTGGTCAGCAATGCTTCATGATTTACCGTATCAAATGCCGATGACAGGTCTAGGAGAATCAGTAAACATGCTTGATTTTGGTCAAGGGCCTGTAACGCGTCATCAGTAATGTGGAGAATCACTGTTTCCGTGCTGTGCCCTGCTCTGAATCCTGATTGGCATTCATCTAACAAGGAGAATTTGGTGATGTGTTGGCTCAGTTGATTCTGCACACATTTCTCAGTCAACTTGGCCAGTAAAGGGATGTTGGTCACTGGGCGAAAGTTATTTGGATCTGATGCATCCGCTGTTGGTTTTTTGATTATGGGAACGACTTGACCTGTTTTTAGGCAGTCGGGAAGGATCCCTTGTGACAGTGACGCATTTATTATTTCGGTCCATATTGGAATCAGGATGTGATTGATTTCTTTTACGCATTTTGCAGGCAGAGGGTCTTGGTAGTGGCTGTTAGGTTTAATTCCTGAGAGCGTCTTGGCAATCATGTGTTGGTCGTACAGTTCGAATGTTTCCCAGCTCGCCTTGTTTTTTGCCATAGTGCAATCCATTGTAGATTCGGCATTGATAGTAAATCGAGGTTCGTTGGGAAGGTTCAACGCAGAGTTTCTAAGCTCTATTTCGAGTGCTTTGGCCTTTTCGGTGAAAAATGTGGAAAATTCATCACAGCTTAGAGGTGTTTTTGAATTTTCTTGTACTGTTTTGGCTAGTTTGTTTGATTGCTCCTTTAGGATTTCAAATAGTTTTCGTGGTCTGTTTTTGGCATTATCCAGTTCTGCTCTTATAAAATCCTTTTTTGAGTCGATGATCTTTTTATTATATTGTTTCCTTATTTTTCTGAGAGCTTTCAGTTCAGGAGATGATGGGTGTTGCCTCCATTTTCGTTCTGCCATTCTCAATTTGCGTCTATCTTCATTTAGTGCTTCGTTAAACCATGGGTTTTTCGTCTTCTCTGAGACTCGTTTCAATTTTAATGGCATGGTGTTATTAACGATATTTTCGACAGTTGCTATGTAGTGTTCCGTCAGCTCGTTAACTTTGTCCAGGTTGTTGGGTGGCTTTAAGTCTCTTTCACAGCTTTCGACCAGAAGTTCCATATTTGCTTCTTTTGTGTCTCGAGTCCATTTTTTGGTCTTGGGAGGTTGTCTGGTCCTACCTTTTCTCGTTGTGGGTATCATGAATGTTATGGCGTGATGATCAGACCAGTCACATGGTGTTATGGAGTGGATTGTTGCAACTTTGTTTCTTGAGATAATCCAGTCTAACGTCGCTCCTTTAGAGTGTGTGGGTAGTGTGCACGCTTGAGTGAGGTTTAGTTCAGTGAGGAAACCTTTAAGCGTGTTGACCAGTTTGTCATTGCAATTCTCCCAGTGCAGGTTGAAGTCGCCTAGAAATATATTATTGGCAGCGTTGTTAGAGTTGGCTGTTATGATCTCCATTAACTCTGCTATAAACTTTGCGTTATCTCCTGGTGGGTGGTAAAATGTATGCAAGTTGCAGCGTTGAATGTTATTTGATCTTATGTTAAGACCAAGATACTCACAGGATTCTAGCGGGTCGGCCTGAATTTGTTTAACCTCTATGTCAGATCGATGAATACAGGCTATCCCTCCCCCTAGCTTTCCATGTCTATCCAGTCTCAAAACGTTGAATTGTGGTGGTACTAACAGATCCATGGTTGGGGATGAAGATTCCGTAAGCCAGGTTTCTGTAAGGATTGCCAGGTCGATGTCCTTGTTGAGGATGAGGTCCGCTATGTCCGATGCATGTTTGTTTGCTGATCGACAGTTGAGTAGTAGACAGGTTAGATGTTTTTCTTTTTTGCTAGCATTCCCGTTTTCGTCTTCGTTTGGTGTTAGCTGTATGTGCTGTAGGTTGTGGGGGTTGGATGTTCTATCGTTTTTTCTCGCTGTTCTGTTAACGTCTAGTGGAACTGTTTTGATTCTCTCCTCTTCCTTGTAGTCCGATAGGTCATATGTTCGGATTAAGGCCAGTGTTTCCTCTTTGGATATTGATTTGGTCCTGTCTGGTCGGTTGTCTCTCTGTTTTAAACGCATGTCCGCCTCGTTACTCTTTCTATGCGAAGAGTGTACTAGATTTTGAATATCCGTGACTTTAGCGTGAATGTTCACCGTCATCTCTTCGATTTTTTCTATCGTCTGTATGGTATTAATAGTGGCTTGAGCTAGCTTGCTCACTAGTTTCTGAAGCTTAATAACGTTCTTCATGTTCTGGTGAGATTTCTTAGGGGCGGCAGATCTGTACATCCGCTCAACTCTTCTCCTTTTTGGAATGGTTCTTATTTGCGCTGCCATTGTCTTTATCTCTTCTCTATGATTGTCCGTTCCAACTCTATTAGGTTTGTCGTTGGTGCTGGATATGTTCTGAGTTGCTAGGAGCATGTTTGAGGGTGAAAGTCTACAGGTCGCTGGTGTTGTACTAGCGCGTGGTATAGGTATTATCTCCTCTCTTTGATTGTCGGTTCCAACTCTATTAGGTTTGTCGTTGGTGCTGGATATGTTCTGATTTGCTAGGAGCACGTTTGAGGGTGAAAGTCTACAAGTCACTGGTGTTGTACTGGCGCTAGGTATAGGGAAGTTGATGGAGTTAGATAGGTCCTGTGATGTTGGGATTTCATTTGTCGGTGGAGGAGTGTACGACGTTGGTATTGTGTTGGCGAGGGTGTGGGACGTAGGAAGGCTGATGTCTTCTGTCTCATCCAATTCCTGGATATTAGGTGGTACTACCCTCGGAGCCAGTGTAAGATCTACGTGATGGGCCACGTGGTTCGGGAGTAGGGGCGACTCTTCTCTTAGGCATTGATAATGTTCTTTGTTTGTCTGATAGGTAGACCTCTCGGTTCTTATAGTCGTGTTCTCTAGTACTGGCCTTACTGGACCAGTTAACTCTACCTGGTTAAGGTTTAGCGCATGATGGTTCCTGGTTCTATTAGCGCCTCTGATGGTGACATCGTGAATATCTAGAGTGTCTACTGGTGGGGTTAGGAGAAATTGATTACTCGGGTCGTCCATTGAGTCTTTTAACGATAGGAAGGTCTTGGCAAATCTCTCTAGATCTCGATTTGCTGCTTGTATCAGCACCATACCGGATTTATATATCGTGATGCTAAGTTCAGCTCTGCATCTCTCTGACGATGAGGTTGACATTTTTAGGCCATGAGGAATGTTTTTCGTAGTTTTTATGGTAAGCATCCTAGTGAAGGCATTGCGCCATTTAGCTGTTCTGTATGTATAGAATATGAGGTCATTCATTTTCGTACCATTAGTTGCATTAAAGTATAGGTCTGCGAATATTGTGTCCGGGTTTTTCCTCAGGTAGTCGTGTTTAAACTTCTTAGCTGCATTTTTAGTTAAATTGTTGGGGTATTTTATACTCTGGGCACTCAAGCCAGCAGATTCAAGGTATCTTTCGCTCATTTTGGCTCCGTTCTGCATTAATTATGGCGCTTATTGGTGTATTATTCTGCTTTTCTGTTAATTGCACCTCAACATATATCGATGTTCCGTAGTAAGTATATATTCTCTGCTTTCCCCTAATTAAATTATATATGTGTTACCATAACTCAGGAAAATTAATTTGCCTATCCCTTATTCTGATAAGTCAGGTGTGGGGCTGTCCGTTACAAGATGTCCGACTTTTCAGTATCTGTTGTTCTTCTGTGCAGGAGTAGACTTTCTTTCTTTCCACTCCTGTGGTAAGTCCTCTTTCTCTTTTGCTCCTTGATTCTTTGGTCTGACGACAGTCCCCTTTCAGTGTCTATGTCCAGGAATGATGTAGTTTAGCTGGCACTTTGGTGGCTATCGAAAGCATTTAGGACACATCACTTCCCTGATCGGGACCAGGATTTGTTCATCTTTATGTTCGTATATTCAACCCCTTAGGTCTCCTTGCCAGGAAGGTCCTCTGTACTTTTTTTGCATCATTACCGAGGGGGATCGTGGGCGACTAATGTCTTAAGCGGCCGCCATTTTAAGGTCAGGCGCGCCGCTTTACTGTTCCCCACTCGTTTCTCCCGCTTTCTTTTCCTCGCTTATGCTCATGGAGGGGGCGGTGGAGAAGGGGTCGCGCAGTCGGTCAGGGTGCTCGTACCTTCCTGACTTTTGCCGAGGCTGCTCTGCTTTTCCCCACAGCTACCGGATCCCGACCTCCGGCACCGGGGATCCCGACGATCGCCTCAGCTTCACGCAGCCCCGCGCAGCCCAGAGCGGCATCAGATGACACCGGATGGCTCCCGTTTCAATCACTGTGGTTCCACTCGTTCCCGGTCCGTCCTCTATGGGTCCGATGGGATGAGGCGCCCCTGTAGTCCGCCGACCAGGTAGGTTATCTCCGTTGTTAGCCGCGTTCCTCCCGTTCCTTTCTGCTCTCTTTTTTCCTTAATGCCTCCGGTCGCTCCTGGGTCGCACTGAGGGTTATTTGGGGATTTACTCCAATATTGGAGATCCCTAACCCCAGAGCTCCTCGCTAGAGCTCCTGACCAGCGGCCATCTTGACCACATGTCAGGTTGTTAAGAGATAATGTCCATTTCTGGATGCTGGTTACAAGGTATTATTAGCATTTTCTCATTTATCTGTAGGCATGTTTTTTTTTTATTTCAATGCATTTTATTGTCATTTCATGGATACAAACATATGGGGGAGGAAAAACAGCGGGGTTTTAGACAGTCATAATTAGAAAGATACTTGTGAAACAAGCGTACATTCAAGAATAGAACCAAATATAATTATCCGGTTACGAATCCAAACACATATGTAATTACAATAATGTTAATTGAAGTGAACCCTTGCGGTGGGTTTGGGGAATTGGAAAGGGGAAGGAGGGGCAAAGGGATGAAATAAGGGTACCCCAGAAAGAGACGGGGATCGAAGGAAGAGCGAGAGAGAGAGAGGAGATAGATGTCTAGATCGAAAAGCTATTGGCAATGTGGTGGTATGTATTGTTGCCAAGCATGTAAAAGCAAGTGGGGGATAGGGTTAGCACCAAGGTTGAGGGTGGAAAAATTGTGGATCAAGGAGGTTTTATTTTTTTGCAAGTATAGGTCTAATCTGTTCCACAGTTTCCGAGATGCCTGGCTAGTGTAGGCATTATTAGCAAGAGGCTTACCTCAGCTTCTCGTGAAGCAGACTCACGCCCACAATGTGTGGTATGAGAGATTTTGGAAAGATTTCCATTCTCATAGAATATGTGTAATTCCAATCATTAATAGTAGGTCCATGAGGCATATGTTTGATTGGTTCAGTTTCAATGTGATAGAATGGGCACAGGGACCTATGGTAACTGTAGGGATATATAAGGCAATATCAATATTGAAGATTGCATTTACAGTCTTGTGAATATCAATCCATAAATGCCAGAGCTTACAGCAATTGAATGGCGTATAGGTAAAGGTAACAAGGGAGATTTGGCAGTTCCAGCAAATTCTAGAAGCCCTACTGTGGAGAGTTTTTGTGGAGTCCAGTGGGCTTTATGTAATATCCAATATTTACATTGTGAGGGACTAGGGCAGATTTTATTTTTGATAGACTATGTCCAAATCTTCTTCCAAGAGAGATAATTTAAGGTCGAACTAGAGGAGATATATATTGACGCAATCCATTTAGATTGAATTTCTGATGTGATTCTTTAGTTGGTGTTGGTGGAGTTCAGTGAGTTGTAAATTCAGGATGCTGCATGGGGCTTTAAATTGATTTGTTGGGCTAGGGTTCTTTTTCACCCCAACCTTTAGTTTGAGGAAGTTGTAGAAGTCAATGTTTTCTAGGTTTTGAGAGTTTTGTAATTCCAGGACACCTTCCTGCACAAAATCCTCAATGGTATTTTCCTTTTTCTATGTGAGATGTGGAATGGTGGAGGGCAGGCGGATAATTCTAAATTTGGCAAGCAGAGGACCTCGGAATGGCAGAAGTAAAGTACTCCATCATACTTCCACTTGCCAAGCTCTAAATCAGCCCATGTGTTCTTTAAATTACTACAAAAGTGAGACATTTAGTTACCAACCTACTAGAATATAGAAGAAATTAATACACTAGCGTAAAAATGAAGTAGTCAGCATTTAGATAAAACATTACAAATATATTCAAGTGAGTTTGAACATCACACATGATAATATAAACTAAAATGTGCGTCATATGAAAAATGCACGTTCAGGGTTTTGACAAATTGTTTAGAAAATGTAACTCAAGTAGGGGATTCCTAGAATAGAAAAGACATAGCATTCATGACAGAAGTGGCTTAGAGGAACGTCACCCATGGATCAAAACCGACACCAATACCAAAAATAAAGAAGATGTCTCTTTGCACCTCAATGACTGTATTCATGGCTGAGAGCAGTGCATCTGATATTGATCTGACCCAGCAGCAAACCAAATCTTTTTCTCAGGAAACTAAATAGCAACCCCAGTCAGCTACACATGGGCTTCCAGAGATAGGATCAGAGCTTGTTGCAGAATGAGAAAGAAGTTATTGAGACTGCTCTGCCATTGAACTTATTGTCTTAACGATCACCTGCAATGAAAAGAAATAACACGCCTCTATCTTCTTCAAGCCCCTATTCCAATAATCTTGACATGGATTGGACCCCAACTGAGACCAGCCACGAGAGTCAGGGTAAACGGGAGAATCGGGAATGCATTGGAAGAGAGAAATATGATGAGCCAGTGATTATTTATATGGAAAACTGCACAGCGCAAGTACTTATCACTTCTTTTCAACCTGATGCAGCTTTTTTGGTTTTCAAGAACCCAAAAAGTTACAGCAAAAACCAAACCTACAGCAGCCACAGCCTCGCCTAGAGACAGGTCAAAACAACTGCATGGTCTTGCCTCAACACGTTCCTCAAGCATTGGCTCAATAAGAAGGATCTCCTCCCCAGTTTAGGACTTCCTTACATTTAGGGCAGAGAATATCACAGAATGCTCACTTTGCCATAAACTAATGCTTTGCTGTAAGCCAGGTGGATAGTATGATACTGAGGGCCAACTGGCCCATCTGAAAAATCAACAGGCAATTGTGTGGGAAGAGCACCTCAAACACATATCTGCCAATAAAAGAGGAGAAGAAGTTGAACTAATGGAGGTGGTGGTGAGAAAGAAGAAGCCATGTAAAGGAGCCCTGTGAGTGTCACCCATAGTAAGCAGTGATCACCCACAGCAACCTCGGCATGGCACAAGGAAAAGTGGATATATTCACCCAAAAGCATCCAAGCAGCTTAGCTGTTACCCGTTGGCCACTTGTAAAGGTATCCTCACAAAGAAAACAGCCACAACGACACACTATCAAGTTTATAGTCATCAAAGTGTTGCTTTATAACTGAACCCATGTTCATTTATATATTTGGAAAGTCACCAAAATGTCTTAATTCCTGCCTTCTTCTTTGGTGTAAACCGAGAGCTGTCTGAACTTTGTGGAGACCCTCTGTCCAAAATGCAAGGTTCCAAGCTGGACCATTTTTTTCATTGTTGCCGTGCCAGTGCTGTACCATCAAGAGCTGGAATTAGTAGGTGAAATATTGAAGTACTGCGCTATTTAGTCAATCCACTTCATGACAGGCATCTGCACCAGACGCCATATGCATTACTGCACACTTTACCTCCTTCATAGGTGTTAAGAAAAGGCTAGCCACAGAGTCACATATTTGAGGATGCTTTCCAAATAATTTGGTGGCATGCAACAGTTTCAATGTATTCCATAGAAAAATCAAACATAACTGTCAACTTCCTAGAAGAATTTAATTCCAAAGTCTTTGAATGGTTTCAACCCAGGGGTCTCTGCATTGGATATGTTGGAATATGCTACAAAAAAGGAGCAGTAGTCAACAACATGCTGCTTCAGTGACTGGATGTATGCTAATTTTAGTTATTCTTTCAAAGCCCAGATACAGTTGAGGATCATGCAGCATGCTAATAGAGCCCTTGTAAAAGTCCTCTAACAGGAATTGCCCTCCAGTTGAAACTTCACCTTTTACATGTGCAACACCTGCTGTGAGAAGTGGAGGTCTATCAATGATTTCATACTAGAAAGGAAAGGGGACGCAACTGCCTAAACCATGATGATAGGGCTTTACAAATGTGGTCTAGTGGAGTATCTAATCCAAATTAGGGGTGAGTGGAACTCGCTAAGTTTCACTCCATGGAATTCTGTACAGTTACATTAAAACTCAGCGAGATTCCATGGAGTGCCACGAGCTGTGGAATTCGGCACGTCTAACTACACTAGCTGATTTTTAGCACTAGGAGCTTGTTCCATACTAAAAAAATCAGTGTGAATAGCACTGCGTGGCATGCCAGAGGGTGCTGCTTCTTTCTGATACTCGAGTAGATTTTCTACTTGAGCTGCAGCTTTCTGCAGGCAAGCTGTAGTGACCTGCCAGGACCTCCTGCATTGATAGTCTCACCTGGAGGCATTCTAGCACAAGATTTTCTCACTCACACAAACCATGCATGCAGTTGGCGGAGTTTTTCTGGAACTCCGCATGACCTCATTCACGCCTTAATCCAACAAAGTAAAAAACATAATGCTTAAACATTGGCACATTAATAACACAGGAGACCTGAACCTGGAGCGCCCTAGATTCGCCTTTAAGTGCACACAAAACTTGAAAGACTTACTAGTCACCACTAGACCTCATACTAAACTGATCAAAGATCAAACAACTTTATGGAGCTTCCTGAGGGTAAAAGGACATTACATTAGCCTTGTGGTAATTGCAATGTTTGTACCCTCACCACCCATACCAAGGAACTCCAGCTTGGTGACATAAAATGGATACAGAGCAGACACACCTTGTAACCTCCTCTATGTGGGGATGGCCACCAGACAAGTCAAGGTGAGGATGAATGAGCATAGGAGCAATGTACTCTGCGGCCGCAGCACTACAAAAATGAGCACACACTACATAGAGACACGCTACACAACTGAACAACCCCACTGGACTATCTTAGAGACCAATCCTCAGTGGAACACGACAGCACTGTTCCAGAAAGAACAGAGATGGGGCCACAGATAACAGATGAATACACTGGATCTTAGAGATGCCATCCCCTGGATAGAACTCCTGTGATACCATTCAGTCACACTCTGCAACACCCACAAAATACCCCCTTGGCTCTTTGTGTAACCACTACATACATGATGTGTGTCAAATAGATATGGTGACCATTGTATAAGCCAAGAACCAGGCACATCACCTGTAGATAACACCTGCACATGTGTGTTCAGCCCATACTACACGTGATTTAAGATAGACAAGCCATTATCAAATTAAAATCTGCTTGCAACGTTCAATCAAGTGACTCAGTGGTTTCAATTCCCCATTCCAACCATACTTTGGCATGAAACGAGATCGCTCTAGGATACATCACCAAAATAAGCCACCTCCCATGTTGGTAGCCTTTACTTACTTCTTTCTAAGGCAGGGTCGACCCTCTCAATATGGCACCCACTCATATACCAACAATCACTGAGAACGTCCACGGCTCGGCAGCCACACATGTAGGTATTATTTATGCTATCCACTTCTACTCATTGGCCCCAAATGCATTTCACACTCTTAATATTCCTATTTTTTCTTAATTCTTAAACTGATCACGATGGGCAGAATGTGGAAATACCGCTTCCCACATTGCCTTCTGTACCGGACTGACCACTCTAAGATGGAACCCGTGCACACGCTTGCAGCTGCCAAGCACGTCTTTAGCTTGACGGCTCCACATGTGACCCAGAACTGCCACACCCCCATGCTAGTCTGCAGAGCGCTACATAAACACGGCATCGGCAAGCTCCCAGTACTGGCCTAGACGGAGTGAGGTTATGACCAATACTTACCTATTCTTTCATGTACACAGTGACCTGAGGTTTGCCATCAATGGTGGGACCTGGTATAATCTATATGTCATATGCACTATAGTTTGCCTACCAACCATGGCGGTCTTGACAAAGATATTGGGTACCATATGTCCTGTTTGTCTAGTAATCACAAATTTGGCACTTTCGTCATGGTGCCAAAATGACTACACGTAAGCCTATATGCTTGTTCGTCCTGTATTGTTATTTCCTATTTTTTTTCCATAGCTCACTATAGCCTCACATGATGTACGCTAACATTAATCAAGGATGACCACGAGGACCTGGTCCAACAATGGGGGACCCAAGTCCCTTTTTACTGTTGTAAATATTCAAAGATTGAAACTCACTGCAATTCCATTTTATGCTTTTGTCATTCCAGAATACTACTTCCTTACTTCCTAAGTGGCACTGGATTAATCACTACAGGCCACGTATCCCATCTATCTATCACTACACACTTTTATGGTCCTGAATAAGCGCATGAGATCTCCTCTTGAGACCGTTAAATTGCACAAAACATCTCAACCTAAGAAACATACAAACTAGGGGTGTGTCACAAACCTAGCTACAGAGGGCCATTACATCCCTCACAGCAGCCCCACCTTCTTGGTTTTTACTAATGACAGAGGGACTCTTTTCTTCAATAAATTCTCCAAGCACCCATTCAGTCATTTTTTAACTCCACGTTAGGACACTACTGCCACTCACCCTCACAAACCATTACGGCCTATTCTAAAAGATCTCCAAGAAAGTGACACTTCATGGGACCCATAGGGCATTGCAGTGCCCGACGAGGAGCAATGGCCCAATGATGAAGCATGACATCGTTTGGGGTGTGTGAGGGCATCAAGAACAGGACACACTGTCCCCAACAACCACAGTAGTAGAACAATAACAGCTTTCTGTTTTTGCTTCTCTCTGATAGGAATAGTGACTCTTGTTGGTTGTAGTGTACTTTTCAGGAGCACAATCCACTGTATAATTCATGTAGCTTCCTGTGTCCCCCCTCTTATTGATTTTGTATAATACACCCTGACATTTTAAGATTGGTGGTGTTTTATCATTTCACTGGAAACCTTTGCTTTTTTTGGGTAGTTGTATTGTGATGTATTCCTATAGGTTCTGTATCGATCCCCCTATTCCTGACCCTATTCTGGCTAACGAGTTAACTAGCAGCCATCCCATGATGCAGAAACCGTTATCTGATTACGCCAGACCACGGCACAGGAGCGCGTTATCTGATTAGGTCATAACGCTTGCCATCTAATTAGGCAAGCAATATTCCTCCAGACCCTGATAAGGCATACGGAGTTCTCAAAACAAATCAAACCTATGACAACCTGGGAAAAACCCTGCGGCCATTGTTTTGATTTCACCGAGAACTTCAGTAAAAGAATGCGCTAACGACCAGCTCGTATGACATCCTTATTGACGTATCTATGTCCATCCTTACGTCAATCTCGGCACCTTACAGGTATAAATATTACCGATATTGCCTTAAGCAAACACACGCGGTGGTGACGAGATCGGAGCAGCGAGACTTCCCGAAGCCCAGCAGAGAGCGAAGCCCACTAGCTGCCCCGTCTTCCTGACGCGCTGAGAACGAGACGCTGCTTTTCTCCTGCCGAGAAATCCAGCTCCGGCGCTTCCGAGCAGCCCTTGCAGGCAGCCTGGAATATCGAGACCAAAGATGAGAGATACCATCCCTCAATCATCCTAGATTCAAGGTACGGAACTGAATAACCCCTTGCAGAGAATTCTTGAATCAGTCACTTGGCAAAACAAACTTAACTTAGACTGCTACTTTCTATCCCCGCCCACGTATTAGGCTTAGGTCAGGTACACTGGGGTAGGCGTGGTTAGAAGCACCAGTTGAGTACGATTAGTCAAATGTTTATATGTATGTATCTATTTTATCCATTTTAAACCACCATATGGCTTAGAAACCATATAAATGTTTTTACAGTATTATTTTATACTTCTGCTTTTATTGTATGCACTTTACTTAACCATAAGTATTGCAATAATATCGATTCATTTCTCTTGTACGAGAAAAGAGACTGATCAATAAATAACATCTTTTATTGAACACGCCCGTCTCTTCCTTTTCTCTACAATCTGGTGAAACTAAGAATGCACGTACTGACTGAGTAAAATAAGTTGTCTTTTGTTTTCACACGACTCTAGAGATACACTCTTGATTAGGGGAGAGCAAAGTTGTCATGTTCTATGGTTGTCAGAAACTAAATCCCTTCTTGTCTATCCAGGGAGGTTCAACTCCTCCTTGTCTATTCGAGAAAGTTTCTAGTGAACTCTGAGCTAGCTGGCAAACCCAAAACTTTAAGTCTAATATCGACAGTAGAAGACCTAGTTAACGTCTGGTCTAGGTCTATACTATTGGAGGTATTATTCCAATGCGCAGAGCCTATTGGGATAATAGGAACTACACTACATGGCGCCCAACGTGTTTGGATAGGCGATAAAACTAACGCAAGACTTTAGAGTAACTCAGTCGTGCGTTTTCACTCAGACCCCTTTTTCCCATAATACTCCAAAGACGTCTGGAGTGGGTGAGAGGTAAAATCCGCCAAACCTCGCAGGAGGGAACTCCTATGTATGGTTCTTGGTTTAGTCAACGTTGAAGGATACACTGTTCCAAAATATTGTGCATCTCATCTTTGTTTCCACAAGAAACCTGATCTGCAAACAAACAGAATAACCATCCTGACAGTAAAATGCCAGACACTGATGATGAAAGAGAGAGAGCTAGAGTAGCAGCTGAAGTAATAGCAGCTGATAATACTATGCAAGAAGCAGACCCGGATATAATACTCATCCCGGTCAACATAAGAAGATCTATAACGTTAAAACTTATAGAAAATGGACTGACACCAAGAGGTGGTACAGTCATATTCGTAATTGAGGCACACGAATATCGGCAGACAGAGGTATTCTATTCATGGATAAACTTTCCAGCAGCAAATGCTGTAACAAAGGAGTTCCACTGTTATAAAACAGAGGAACCACCGGATACCTACACTCCTTTCGAGGAAGTGGAAGTACCACTCAAATTCCAAGAGCATCTGCTCTTGTTTAATGGCGCCCTAAAACATAATAATCACATCACCAGGCTCGGTCCACTAGGTAGACCAGGAGCAACGTGGCCGGTCCTAGCCGGATACACACCACATCCAGACATCGAAAGAATGTCTGCAGCAGATGTTTTAGTACAACTAAAACAATTAATTAAAATATATAGACAACTAGTCCAATATGTAATGCAGACTTCAACCATCCAACCTGTAGTTAAAATTCCACAGCTGACCCCACATCAGGGGAACACAAATAAAATTACACCACAGAACATACAGTCCTGCCTAGGTAATGTACCAGCTACACGGGAACAAATACCATTCTGGTTAGCACAAAAAATCACCCAAATAGAGGCGGTGTTTCCAGACACCACCCCTGTGGATAAACACAGGATTCTGACTATCTGTCTTCCAATGGGAATCGCACCACACGTGGAGGACTGTGACACTTGGGGTACAGTCTTTGCTTCCATTTACACAAAAACACATGGAGTTCCATCCATGTCAGTAATACCAGATGTACTAAAACAAATTCAAGACGAATACGGTCCAGAACCCGCTTTAACTCTTGGTATGAAATTACTAAAAGACTTCAAGCAGGTCTCAGCAATATTACTAGCCAACATAAAAGGAGAAGCAGCGAATGTGGCGATCCGCCAGAGGTTAAAAGAGACAGATATAGCAGACCAACCAGCTGAAATTGCCAGAATTATAGAAAAATCCTATGAAGAACTAGGTAGAGATAGTTTGGGTGGAATACCAGTAAAGCCCCAACTAATTGAAAGTCCTGAAAAAATATTTATTAAAAATAATCTAAACAGTCAAAAGAAGAACTGGGATGGAAACAAACAATCCAATCCAAAAGAAAAGAGATTCCAGTCCAGAGGAAGGTCTCCTCGGTGGAGAGAAAGATCTCCGGACCAAGGACCCAAGTCTCCCAAAAGGGAGCCCTATGTGAAAAAATACAACCTTAGAAATAGGGATAACATAAAGAAACCGGATAGATATCAAGATTTTGATACACATCCCTCTCAATCTTTTCAGACTTCCTCGCAGAAATCGGAAAGAAGAGGACGATCGGAACCCAGGGAAGGGCACGTCAAGTCCAAAGACAAGGAACCTGCTCACCCAAATAAAAAATTACAGTTTCCAAAAAAGAAGGTAGCCAGTATTAAAGTATTCAACAATGCCGAGAATACCGAGGACACAGCTGAAAAACGGAGAGTGGGCTCAGACAATGCTAGACAGCGCAGCAGAAGTGAGCATAGCACGCAAAGTCCTTATGAATCATCTGGAGACAGTGGACACGAATGAATACATTCAGGTGGAAACTGCAGACACCAGAGTTAGCAAACCTCACAAAATATATGAAATAACTTTACGTATAGAAGGGGATAAGACTAGGAAAATAAGGGCCCTTTTTTGGGATAATCTCTCCAAGGGCTATGACATCCTTCTAGCTGAAAAAGATTGGCCACCAGAGTTCGTCAGGGAGTGCCCACATGGCGAAGAAATAATTATGCCTGCCTTCTCAAATCATATTCCAATTCATAAAAAATATACACTTGCAAGAAAGTGGGCAGTAGCTCAGGCTCCTGCTTTATATAAAAATCATGTAGGATGGGATGAGGACTCTCCTCCTCACAAAATCCAGTTAAAATCACAACCTACTGCACAAAGGCAGTATCCAATCAAGCAAGAAGCTAAAAAACAGGTAAAAGAAATTCTAGATCAACTAGAATACCAGGGGGTGATTGAAACTTGCACCTCACAAATGAACAACCCTTTGTTTCCTGTCTCCAAACCAGACAATTCATATCGTCTAGTTTTGGATTACAGACACCTTAACTCATGTTGCAAAACTTTTGCAGTACAAAACTCGCATAGTGCTGCACTAATGAATAACATAGTGCGCAAAAAATATAAAACAACATTAGACATCTCTAATGGATTCTTTTGTCAAAATATAGCACCAGAGAGCAGATACTTATCAGCGTTCTCAATAAATGGCGCTCAAAAAGAATTCTGTCGGTTACCCCAGGGGTACAAGAACAGCCCAGGAGTATTCTCAGCGAGAGTAACAGAGTTACTACAAACATATGATGACGAAGCATTATCTTATGTCGATGACATATACCTAACAGATGATGACTTGGATACTCACTTGAAGAGAGTGAACACCATAATACTTGGGTTCGCAGCAGAGGGTTACAAATTCAACTTTAAAAAATCTAGAATTGCCCATCTAACAGTCCTGTTCTTAGGATATGAATTATCAAGTGAAGGCAAAAGCCTGGCTGACAATTTCCTAGAGAAATGTGCCGTACTCCAAGCACCTAGAACACTGAAAAACCTACAGTCAATTCTAGGCTTCCTTAATTTCGGAAGAACATACATTGCAAATTACGCAGAAAGGGTCAAACCCCTTTATGATCTAATAAAACCAGATTTTAAAAAATCAAATTGAACTCAAAAACACACAGAAATTCTGAGATCCTTACAAACAGATATGTTAATTAAAACAAAATTAGAAACACGTGATAACACACGCAACCTTGTGATTCGAGTCATCCCAGGAAGATGCGGATTCACATACCTGACCTCTAATGAGGGAGAAAAGGTACCAATTGCATTCAAATCACACTTGTACACAGAAGCTGAAAAGAAATTCAGCATTAAAGAAAACATTGTTCATGCAGTTCAAACCGCAATAGCTAGAGAAAAAGATAAAGCTGACGGTAGACACATCACAGTCAGAACAGCAGAATCAGCCTTTGAGGCATTAACAACCCCGTGTAATTTACCAACAACAGCATTGAATCCGGAATGGATACAATGGGTGAATTCCATTACAATGGACAAAGTAAAATACTACTTTGATCCAGAACTAGAGGAACTAAAATATCTAGAATATGAAAGAATATTCCCTCTGCCAATCGACATTCTGCCATTACGACAGTACGCTTGTGTGATCTATACAGACGGACATGCTCAACCATCCATTTGGGGGGAACAAGCATACAACCCCACATGTGAGATTACAAAAGAAGTGTGGCGCGGAGGTATACTAAGACCTCTATTAACAAAAACACACTCAGTAGAAACTAATTCAGAACAACAGACTGAAATAATACCATTGAAAATGGCGCTAGATAATGCAGATCGCGAATTCCCGACACTCATAGTGTCCGATTCATATTACTGCGTCAAATCATATAACAGCGATTTACAGAAATGGATTCAAAATGGTTACAAAGATGACACAGGTGCAACAATAAAGCAAAAAATGCTCTGGGAACAAATAGTTCTGTTACAGAAAGAACTACCAAAGACTCACGTGATACACTCACTGAGTCATCAACGTGATGGCGTTCACGTTGCAGGGAATTCATTGGCTGATGAGGCCGCGAAGGCAGCTGTGCAAACGGCTTCCGTAGCTGCCATCACTCGGTCAAAAACAAAAATAGACAGCGATATATTACAAGCTGTCAGCGCTACAGTAAAAGATGCGATAGAAACACTCCCGAAAGGCTTTCCAGTAAAGTACTCATACATAACTGATGCAAATAACGTTCCATTTGCTCGAATCCCTGGAGTGGGGGATAGAGTAATTCCAAACATGGAACATAGGTTAGGACTCATCATAGCGGCACACGAAGGACTTGCTTCAGTACATGCTGGCGTCTCAGCCACAGTATCGTTATTAAAACAGAGATACTGGTGGCCACAAATGAGAAGACAAACCAGGAACTATGTTCTAGAATGTGAAATATGTCAAAAAATGAAAGTATCAACAGTGAGACGACCAGCACAGACGCCCCTTCTAATCTCGGATAAACCATTAGCCTGTGTTTACCTGGACCACTGTGGTCCCTTACAAAGGGATGGTAACTATAAATATATCTTGGTCGCAGTGGATTCATGCACGAGATTCATATGGATGTGGCCCCAGCGAACGGCTGACGCCAGAACTGTTATAAAAGATTTGCGAGTCTTTATCGGCACATACGCAATTGGCATGCTGCATTCGGACCAGGGTCCTGCTTTTAGCTCTAGAGCTTATAAGGAGGCCATGGTCAGCATGGGCATTACATTGCGGTATTCTTGTCCATTTCATCCCGAGGGAAACGGAATTGTTGAAAGAAAAAACCGTGACATAAAGCAATCTATAACAGCAAAGGTATTAGGTTCGGGAGCTGGGTGGGTCAAACATCTAATAAGTGTCCAACGTAGTCTAAACAACTTGCCAAGAAATTCTCTGAGGGGATTCAGTCCGTACGAATTACTGTTTGGAACTAGGATGCTAGTCTTAGATCTTGACAGTCAGACTTCAGTGGTAAAAGAAAAAAGCTTTGATATCAAAGATCGTTTGGCTATTTTACAGGACTTAAACGAAACAAGAAAAGACCTGAGCAACATAAAGTTGAAACAGCAGCCAACAACCACTGAAGAACCACCACCTGTCCCAGCAAGACCTGTCTGCAAGAAACAGTAATCCTGAAGCAATTGGAACAATAGACAGAACGGCATCCGGGTATTCATCAACTTTGAAGATTCTTCTGAAGATCTAAGTGAATCAAAGACACAGCCATCAACAAAAACTTTTAAAGATAAAGCTAAGGAACTTTTGAAACAGCTGAAAGAAACCTATCTGATTTCTCCGTGGATTGAATTTTGGGTGTCATTTGGTGTAATTATCCTGATACTTTGGCTCATCATGATACTATGTTTGGGACGCTTCATTGAGGGAAAATATGCTAAAATGGACACAGCAAGCCAGAAAATCAACTTGATCCTCAAGCCACACACGTCTTCACACGTCAAGAAAAGAGAACTTTCTTCAGTCAATTTCACAGCCAATCCTATACCGGGTGGGGTAGCATGGGACAATACTGACTATGAAATTTATGGTCCGGTAGAGATCCTCAAATATCCACACCAAATCAAGATCTCGTTGAGTGACTTTGTAAAACCAAACTCATTTGCTGATGATTGGGACTTTGAAAGTATTAATAACATGATGTCTGATCTAGTGATGTCTGCTAAATTTACCAAACATGATTATTTGCAGGGTTCGTCTAATTATGATAGTATGTACTGCTACAACCACTATGGTAACCATTTTTTACATAAATCAGCACAACCTAGAAATGTTTTAAATTATAATCAATGGGAACATTGTGCAACCCCTCCAAAAGGAAGCTCAAGAACCTTTTATGACAAATATTCATACTTTTCAGGGTTCAACACAAGTAATGCTGAAACATTTTATTTCAAATTGTCAAATAAGACAGGAACAAAAACCATGCTTACAAACACAAAATTGCTATATTCGGACTCATTTTTTGAACAAATGAATACATTTGGTTTTGATTATTGGGACAAAAATGTTGAAGTGAAAAGTGTTTGGGGTACAAAAGAATGGCAAGTACAAGGTATAGAATCATTGTTTAGAGCCTGCATGATCCCAGAACAAATTATATTCTTGAATGAAACTATTCAACAAACTACCTGTCTTGGATTAGCCAAAATCAAAGACTCAAATAAACCGTCTATTCCAAAACCAACAATGAACAGCAATAACTCTGCAGATGAAGAAATAGACGTAAACTATGTATTAAACCAAAACAGAACAAATCCTGATTGGAAACAATGGTTAATCTGGCCCACAGATACTAATAACTGTCAAGACAGATTCCTGAACAAAACACAGGGGTTCACATTGACCAGGCCAGACCCTAGATATTCCCAAAGACAACACCCAGGGATAATCACCACCTACAGTGTGGGCAAACTCTGCCTTCATTGGCTAAAAACTTCCACACTGACAGAAATTAAGCAACACCTAACTTTACTTACTGATGGTGCTGACTTGCGTGATTTCATTATGGGACCACGCAAACAGCGTCAAAAACGCTTCATAGCAGCCTCTATATATGCAGCTTACAACGAGGCCTGGAAGATAACTCAAATTGAGACAGCAGAAAGTATACGGGAAATTGACCGTATTAATTTGGAAAAATCGCTTTCTGTAGTGGACAATGGGTTAATGACTCTGTCCTCCAGAATCTTTTCATTGGACAGCATTGTGTCATCAGCAATCGATATAATATCGCAAGACTTACTGTTGTTACAACACGGTCAGTCTCAATTGCGTTCTATTGTACAGCTTGGCTGGACGTTACAAAATCTGCGTTCAGGCTATGTGCCTTGGCGTTTAATCAACACAACGTCACTATTCACTATCTTTAACCTTACTGATAAACAGATCAGTATGGCACAAAAGGGTACTGATTATACAATCCTGAGCATTGAGAAACTCGAGAGATTACCATTGACAATGTCAGAACGACCTGTCATTGAATGGATAATACATGGGATAATTAATATTCCGATATCTACTTTCAGGTTTCAATACTGCCAAAAATATATACAGGCTGGCATGTATGAAAAATTGGGAAAAGGGTACATTAAGACAACATGGAACTTACCCTATTCACATGCATGTGTCAGTAATAAAGGACAGAAAGTGTTTCTTAGTGGCAATAATTGTGCGATGTCACTAAGCGGTACACTTCTGTGTAATGGAATTAGTTTGCATGGAGCCTGTGAAGGGAACTCAAATAACCTTTCATGTCACCAGCCAGGCACACCTGCAACAGAGATAGAACCATTCTTTAAAAGACTCTATAACGGGAGTTACATTTTAATTGTGGATCGCAGATGTTGTAGTCTACTACCCGGGGTTCCTTATCTCGTTAGTACGACTGCGAAGGTCATGTGCTGTGGACGCTTATTGTTCCCCAGCTCCTTTCCAGACAGGGAGGTAAGGGCATGGCCTCACTTGAAAATTACTTCTATTCGAGTTGATACTTTAAGCAGAATGAAAACAGTGCTTCTTCAGACGCCGACCAGGCTCACGTCATCAAAAGAAACGTATGATCTCCTAGTCGCAAGGACGACTGCAGAGATTCACTCATTGTTATCAACTAATTCCCCCATACATTTCGCAGAAATCCTGAATGAAATCTTAAATATTTCTGATACCAGTGGAGTCTCAAATGTATTTAAGACAGTATTTTCGATGGCATTAATACCATTCAAAGCCATACTGGGTATTTTTCCAGACTTCGTCCATTCGATTTTTGAAGGAGTTCCCCTCATTTTGGGACTAATTGCAGGAATCCTATTCTTAGTCCTTATATTTCGTTATGGCAAACCATGTCACAGACAAAACACCTGCGACAAGGGAAGAAACAATCCGAGCCATTGGATACCGGGACCGGATATCAAAAATCCTGGGACTAACCCGGCTTAGAGACCTGAACATGACTTGGTTTCTTTCATTTCGGCCGATATGGCAAAGATGTGTTTTACCTGTATTAAGGTGCATGCTGTGCGGAGAAGAATGCGTGTTGGACACCTGTCTGACGCTACAATCGGATGCGCCAATGGATGCAGAAACATTGTTGGGTCCGGTAAAGGCTCATGCATTGTGCTGCCCTCAACGGCTGCCAATCCTGATGACGGCATTCGTGGAAACTTCACCACTACGATTAAGGGGTAGTGAAGATCAAGATGAAAGCAGCATCGATCAGGTACAACCTTCTGTCAGCAATACTAATCAAAACGTCAATTGAGACAATCATGCACATGAATGCATGGTTACATCCTTTTCCGAGTTAGTGGAACTCTCACAGGAAGCTGTTGACAGCTTTTTCAGCAGTCTCAACGATATGATGTTCTCACCAGAGCAGAAATAGTGACTCTTGAACAAGCTAGCACACGGCGTTCCCGACACCTTGAATTTGGCCTTCAGCTTTAATAATAAAGTAGCAAGATCGACTTTTCCTCCAGTTCACGGACAGCAATTTTTTAGCAGACCCAAAATATTTTGGTTAAATTTTACGGGACACTTTTCTTCTGCTTAAAGTAAGAACTATTCTTAGAGAACTAATTTCTATTTTTAGAAACTTCATAGACATTAGCTGCCCGCTGGTATGTTTATAAATCTTTTTGAACTGTGATGAAGTGGTCTCGAACTTTTCTTCTGTATTAAGAGCCATTTCATGTGAAATTTTAATATTCAATTACTAATAATGTATACATATGCGTGATTATTTTAGCATTATTCTACTGCTTGAGTGCATATAGTACATATGACTATTTTTTTCCCCGTATGTTACATAATTTCAAAATGCATTATGTGTATTTTGGGGTGGTAAGGTATACACGATACTCTACAGTATGTTTTACTATGCCTAGATTCGTAAATATGGCCATAGTTAGCGTGGAGTGGGTGTGATGTATTCCTATAGGTTCTGTATCGATCCCCCTATTCCTGACCCTATTCTGGATAACGAGTTAACTAGCAGCCATCCCATGATGCAGACACCGTTATCTGATTACGCCAGACCACGGCACAGGAGCGCGTTATCTGATTAGGTCATAACGCTTGCCATCTAATTAGGCAAGCAATATTCCTCCAGCCCCTGATAAGGCATACGGAGTTCTCAAAACAAATCAAACCTATGACAACCTGGGAAAAACCCTGCGGCCATTGTTTTGATTTCACCGAGAACTTCAGTAAAAGAATGCGCTAACGACCAGCTCGTATGACATCCTTATTGACGTATCTATGTCCATCCTTACGTCAATCTCGGCACCTTACAGGTATAAATATTACCGATATTGCCTTAAGCAAACACACGCGGTGGTGATGAGATCGGAGCAGCGAGACTTCCCGAAGCCCAGCAGAGAGCGAAGCCCACTAGCTGCCCCGCCTTCCTGACGCGCTGAGAACGAGACGCTGCCTTTCTCCTGCCGAGAAATCCAGCTCCGGCGCTTCCGAGCAGCCCTTGCAGGCAGCCTGGAATATCGAGACCAAAGATGAGAGATACCAACCCATCAATCATCCTAGATTCAAGGTACGGAACTGAATAACCCCTTGCAGAGAATTCTTGAATCAGTCACTTGGCAAAACAAACTTAACTTAGACTGCTACTTTCTATCCCCGCCCACGTATTAGGCTTAGGTCAGGTACACTGGGGTAGGCGTGGTTAGAAGCACCAGTTGAGTACGATTAGTCAAATGTTTATATGTATGTATCTATTTTATCCATTTTAAACCACCATATGGCTTAGAAACCATATAAATGTTTTTACAGTATTATTTTATACTTCTGCTTTTATTGTATGCACTTTACTTAACCATAAATATTGCAATAATATCGATTCATTTCTCTTGTACGAGAAAAGAGACTGATCAATAAATAACATCTTTTATTGAACACGCCCGTCTCTTCCTTTTCTCTACAATCTGGTGAAACTAAGAATGCACGTACTGACTGAGTAAAATAAGTTGTCTTTTGTTTTCACACGACTCTAGAGATACACTCTTGATTAGGGGAGAGCAAAGTTGTCATGTTCTATGGTTGTCAGAAACTAAATCCCTTCTTGTCTATCCCGGGAGGTTCAACTCCTCCTTGTCTATTCGAGAAAGTTTCTAGTGAACTCTGAGCTAGCTGGCAAACCCAAAACTTTAATTCTAATATCGACAGTAGAAGACCTAGTTAACGTCTGGTCTAGGTCTATACTATTGGAGGTATTATTCCAATGCGCAGAGCCTATTGGGATAATAGGAACTACACTACAGTATATAACTTGAACTCGACCTGAAGGTATCGGAGTGCTCTACATGAGCACCAGTTGCTTTACTAACAGCCATATCCAATTTGTTAGACACAGGGAGATTAAGTGATTTGCCCAGAATCACAGGATTTTGAACATCCCAGCCAAGACTTGAACCTGGATCCCCAGCTTTGAGGTTGATCCCTCTAGCTGTTAGGCCACAACCTCTTTTTAAATGGAAAGAATAGGTTTTCTTTTCAGTTTACAAAGAAACTAAAGTTATGTAGTAAAGGTGATATATATTGTCATTAAGTAGATGTACTTGTTCATAATACATATAACTACACTAATGAAATCACATATGAATGATATAAGATTTTAGCTTTCATAATCACTCACACAAAATACCATGCCCAATGGGCATAGTGGCCAGTGGCCTCCAACAGTACTCTTCATCCATTCCTTCTTCTTCCTGGGCATGCAGAGCACAGCCTTCAGTGATGTCAAGCTCTTGGTTCAGAGTGGTTGGGTGGTCATGCCCTGCATCCTATAACACGGATACCAAGCATGTATGGCATAGCTATTAGCTATGCAAGTGGGATCATGATACCCCCAACCTACACCATGCACCCTACCCTCCATCCAAAAAGCCTAATGGGCACAGCCTTCAGCTGTGTTTGCACTGTCAGTAAACAGATAGGAAAAGAACCGTTGTTTTTGTATTCAGTGATGTCTCATGATCAAGGATATTAGAGAGCTAATATAATATGTAACATTACCAATGATGTTAGACGTGATGCCATGTAATGTTATATGTGTGTATAAATGAAAAGTCTACATTTTAAACTCACTCATTGGCACTGCCAGTAGGTCTGGCTTTAAAGGAATGTTATATAGCCATGTGAAGCATTACAAGTAAATAGCATTGGAATGTATATGTAATTGTCGTGGAAGCAAAGAACTGCAGAACAATATTAGAGTAGGTAAAAAGGACAGGTGGGAGATGCACTTTCAAGTCACGCCTAATAATCCATTTAGGGTAATGACCGCCCTCCTACCATCTGGGCTGCTGCCAGAGAAAAACAACATAATAATGTATGTGCATCTGAAAGTTCAAGCTCAGGCAACTGGATTAATAAACAAAATGATCACAGCTGCATGGAGGCAAGCACTTTTTATGAAAGCACACAACTCCTGCCCAATCTAAACGTGTACTCCTTGCTCCCAACTTATGGGTAGAGCCAAAGTCTTCCTCCTGGTGATGGTGGAAAAACTGTCTGGCAACAGCTGTTCCGTCAAGTAAGACCAAAAAAATCATTGAAATTCACATGTTATAGTTAAATCAAAGTAATTATAACTTCCACACTCACCATGCATAGTGATGTCATTAATGATGTCATTTCATATGTCATCAGTGATGTTATTAAATATATTATTGAACATGTCATGAATATTGTAATTTATTCATATGCAGTGAATGGCGAGAACTATATTGGTGAATTTTAGTATTTTCAACTCACAATTTTTCCCTATCATGTCACTTTAACCTTTTTAGTTTTTTCAGCGACTTTCAGTGTTTTTTTTAACTGGGAAGTAAGATGTTTTTGCCATACCTGGCATTACATCATTTTGATCTTTGTTTTTTCATGTTTTTTTTAATGTAAAGTATTACGCAATTACCAGTTCCACCAACCGTGAGAAGTCACACCCCCGGGGCGCACTGCCTAAGCGGGCAGGGTATCCGCCCAGTCACCCCTGGGAGGGATGACATCCCAACATGTACAGACTCTGGCAAGACTGTGCATAGTAGGGAATGGAGGGGAACTGGCCTCCCAATAAATACGTCTATATAGGGCATAGACTGTTCGTGGTAGCATTTGGTGTTTTTTGGCTTCACATTGAAGGGTTTCTTGAGCAACTGGCCTCTCTGCAAATACCTCTATACAGGGCAAAGGTGGCTAATGTGAGCATTTGGTGTTTTTTTTGTGTCCTGAGGAACTATTGCGGGGCATCCATATGACAACAAGGGGACCATGCTGAGTGGCACTAAACATTTTATAAACATTTTTTATTATGGCCCAACGTGGAGCTCTCTGACACCCTCCCATAGAGGTTGTGGGCTCACAGTATTTATTTCAAAGCTTTTATATATAGCGCAAACATGACCCAACAGGTTATCAAAGTGCTGTACATAAAAGCAAGCAATATAACCAGGAGAAGATAAAGAATAAAGCAAACACAAGGAGATGATGGATGGTGCACTGAAACTTTTAAGACACCAACCCCCAGTCGCAGATCTGGGTTGTATCTATCATTATTCCTTAGCTCACTTCACCACCCCATATGCAAATCAGTCTTGGCCCTGTGCCTCATGGGAACAGTCCAGCCTGAACATTAGAAGATAAAGAATAGCCCAGGTCATGGGAGGTAAACAGCAGTATAAAATGCATTGTAGAACATTACAAACAGTGTAGTAAACAGGAAGTACCGTACATTTTGGTGGCTTCAGGACTAATATTGCAAGTAGTTATCCAGGACCTTTGACTTCTCTTATGAATATGGCAATCAAGGGGTCAGTTCTGATATCGAAGGAAAGGGAGTTCCATATTCTTGGAGCAAGACCAAAAGAATGATCGGTTGTAAATTCTCTTTTTGTTGAATTTCTGAGGCTTCAGCGGTAGATTATTAGAACTTCTTAGGGCTCGGTTTAAAACACATAATTAATGTTTTTTGCAAGATAGACTGGAGTGTTATAGTGCAGCACTTTGTGTGTTAGGCAGGCTATCTTGAAACTAATCCTTGCTTCGGAAGGGAGCCACTTGAGTTGAATTAGGTCTGGTGTGATGTGATCACATATTCTAGAACCTGTGATGAGTTTGGCAGCAGAGTTCAGGGTAGGCCTTAAAGGGGCCAGGCTAGCTTTGGGAAGCCCAGCCAGGGCCACAATTCCATAATCTAAGCGGAATTTAACAATGACTGGACTGCTAGCTGCATGTCATCAGGAGGAGGAACGGTTTGATTTTCCTCAAAGTGTTGAGTTGGTCATTGGCTCCTCTAGTTGTTGCACTGATGTGGTCTTTCTTGTTCAAGTGTTTATCCAGTGTTATGCCTATTGATCCAGTGGAATCCACAACATCTGGAGTGCAATTGAAGGCCTTTAGTTGTTTGAGCCAGTTTTGAATGGGGGTAGGATGATTGTAGGGGGCAATCAGTTGGAATTCCTCTTGAGGGTATTTGGCATAAGGTGATTGTGAGTTAGCCAATGTTGAGTTTTCAAAAGTACAGAGTTAAGAGTTTTGATATTGTCAGGTGAGGAAATCTTTAGGTATGTATGAGTATTGTCTGCGTACATGTGATAATATTTGTTCGAACAGTTCAGAATTTAAGTGAGTGGTTCTATGTACAAGTAGAAGATCGTGGGTGATAGTGCAGATCCTTGAGGCACCCCAATTGAGACTCGGGGTGTTGTTAGAAAGGAAATGGTTGACTTTGATTCTCTGTAATCTATTTTGTAGGAACGAGTCAAACCAATGTAGAACATTGCCAGATAATCCTATCCTTTTTCGAGAAGATCAATCAGGATATCATATTTGACCATGTCGAACGCCGAGGAGAAATCCAGGAGAATAAGTAGGTTGCTTTCATTCTGGTCAAGTATTCTCAGAGCATCATCAATAATATGTGTCAGATCAGATTTGGTACTGTGACCCGCTCGAAAACCTGATTGGCATTGGTCGACGAGTCGAACCTGATCAATGTGATTATACAGTTGCGTGTGCACACATTTCTCAAGTAGTTTGGCTAAAGTCATGATATTGGAAATAGGTCTGAAGTTGGCTTTTTAGGTATGGGGTGACTTGGCCAGTCTTGAGATAGTCAGGAATCATGCCTTGAAGGAGAGATTCACGAACAATCTTAGTCCTGAGTGGGAGTATGGAGGGTATAAGTTCTTTGAAAAGCTTGGTGGGCAGAGGATTCTTGAAATGATTTGAAGGTTTTAAGAGTTTATAGTTTTGAGTAGCTCAGCATTGTCTGGTAGAAAAAGGAATTCCATAATACTTGATTTGTTTTCAAGTGAACCATGGAGCCAGAAAGAGGGAAATTCAACAATACCTAACCTGCTCTCTTATATGGCTTTTTATACTCCTTTTTCATAAACAAATTCAGAACTTAGAGGCTAGTCCCCGAGTCATGTAATGTCTGCAGCAATATTTTCCTACATTGTGGCCAGCCTATAAGATCAGTTAGTCCTGCACGAAAAGCCAATCATGTTCTGTTTTTACCCATGTGGACCCTCTGGAATACCTCTAAAATATTGAACCCTTAATTTCTCAACAACTATTTAAATGTGTTTACACCAAATCACAAAAAGCATAGAGCCTGGTTAAAGATCTAGCTTTCCATACATATCTGCATTTTCCAGGCGCTGGGTCAGGACCCACTTGGGGGGGCACAAGCTTGGCTTGCAAATGTCCTGGGCTATATCTAAGTAATATTTGAAATGAATAGTCCTGTTTATACTTCAGTGCAAAGATGCTGAACAATGTCCTTTAGTCTAGTTCTAAAACAAACACTTGCAAGTATTTCCAAGCAGGTCTTTGGGTGAACTTTTCAGTATGTGTTGCTGCAGTTCTTTTACTTCACAAAGCCATATCAAGACAGAATATTCTCACTATTCATGATTATAGACAACTATACCCTTTGTGCATGACTTTCACACATAAATTGAGAAATATTGATGTGGCCTAACAGTCAGAGCTGCTGACTTTGTATTTGAGGAACAAGGTTTGAGTCCCAGCGTTGGCTCAACATCCTTTGATTCTGGGCAAATCACTTAAGGCCTGATTCACAAAGGTAAACTTACACTTTTGTGAATGTTTACAATTTTTTGGCATTCACAAAACTGAGTTGATAGTAAGTTTATGAGTGTGGAGACTTCACAGTCCCCACAAAAAGACAGGTCTGCAGAGTCTCCGTAATTGTAAGCTTGCTATTAACCCGTAATTTGTGAATGTCAAAAAATTGTAAACTTACACAAAAGTGTATGCTTACCTTCATTAATCAGGCCCAGAATGTCCTGAGCTTTTAATCAAATGGGTCTCAACTTGTGAAATATCATCTGATGCGCATTTGAAATGCTCCAAAGCCCTTCGACCATGTTTGTTTTATATAAACTTGCAATATAGAAAGAGAGTGTCTAAATTGCACCACTGGGCCACCTTGTAACAAAAAATGGATATGAGGCTTCACACCATACTCTGCTGCAGAAGTGGTTTCTCAAATTTCTTAAAATCACTGATTTCGACACCGAGTTTTTCAGAAGCCCTGTGATTTTAATGAATGGGTGCCACAGACCACACCACACTCTGAAAAGTGTGCCATCTTCAGTGCAGATAGCCATCTGCCACATTTATGGGCAGATCAATATCTTAGAAACAGTTTTATTTTGAATGGCGTGGTCATGGTTGTGACGTTTACAAACAATTGTTGTTATTACATTAAAAAATTACCCCAGCCTTATGTCTATTGAAGCTAAGCGGGGGGGGGGGGGTGGCTTCGAGAGTCAACATGGGGGTCTCACTCGAAGAGTGATCCAGACCCCGCCGTCATCCGCTCATATCCTGAGGCTCCTATTGCCATCAAAAGGCCATCAGAACTGGCACGCATGCTACATTGAAGGTACATGCAGTGAACCAGTCACCCAAGTTCTCTGTCCTGCTGTGTTGCCAGCGGTGGCACTGACCGGATCGGTTGCGCGCCTAAAAGCGAAATCCACAACCCAGGTGCGGTGACTAGAGGGTAGCGATAAAGACCGGTCAGAGTCTAAATCCGCCCCCTGAGCCAGCGGTGGCTCACCTACTGTGAACCTGAGTGCTCCAGCTGCTTACCATGTAAAGGAGCACTCTCGACTTGATCCTCACACCAAGATAAGATTGCGGCCGCCAGGCAAGACATGGGCGAGCTACTGGCTTGGAGGCAGTGGGATCACAGAAGTGCTGGAGGAGAAGTGTCGACTGACCATGACTCCCGATGTTATGTTATGTTATGTTATGTTATGTTAAAAAGGTCTTCTATAGCGCGCGGCTACTCCTAGGAGTGTCCCGGCGCTTTGTACTACAAGACCTAGAAAGGGACAAACGGAACATAACAGAAAGATAAGAACAAGAAAGTCACGATTCCAGACAGGGCAGGAGGTCTCTAGCAGGTAAAGAGCCACGTTTTTAAGCCCTTCCTGAACGCAAGTAGATTAGGCATGGAACGCAGGGACAGAGGTAAGGAGTTCCACAGCTGCGGAGCTAACAGCCTAAATGACCGTCCTCCAATGCGGGCTTTTTTTATTTGTGGGACTACCGCGAAGAAGAGGCACTCCGATCTCAGGGATCGTGCCGGGTGGTAAAAAGCCAGCCTCCTTTGCAGGTATTGAGCTCCCATGGCATGTAGAGCTTTGTATGCCAGCGTCAAAGCCTTGAATGCTATCCGTTTCCGGATGGGGAGCCAATGTAGAGCTTGCAATAGGCTAGAGGCACTGGCTCGTCTATGGAGGCCAAAGATGGCTCGCGCGGCAGCATTCTGGGCCACCTGTAGACATTGTAATAGGTAGTCCGGGAGGCCAAGATACAAGATGTTAGAATAATCCAATCTGGATCCAATGAGGGCCTGAACTGTCATTCTCCTGTGTTCCTCAGAGAGCAACGGAAAGAACTTCCGGAGCATCCTGAGGATGCCAAAACATGTTCCTGTAGGAGCCAGCACCTGGGATTTGAGCGTCAGCCCATTATCGATTTTAATTCCCAGGTTCTTGGCTGACTGGGATGGATGCGCTGGAGGGAACATGTCGGCGGGCCACCACCCATGCCAATCCAGATCAGATGGACATCTGAAAAAAAGTATCTCGGATTTGTCTGAGTTGCACTTGAGGCTGTTCAACTGGAACCAATTGAAAACAGCCCCAAGGCACCCACGGATACTTTCGCCATCAAAATCTTCACCCTTCTGGCAGGTGAAAAGAAGCTGGGTGTCATCGGCATAGGATACGATCTGGGCCCGAAGGACTCCACCAATGTCGCAAAAGGGGTCATAAAGATGTTAAATAGAGTTGGGCTCAACACGGAGCCCTGAGGAACTCCGACTCCCAAAGGCGACATCTCAGCGGATCCAAGGGAGGCCCAGACCGTTTGTCGGCGGTTGGCTAGAAAAGAACGAAACCAACTGAGCACCGTCCCCCTCATACCGATCTCATGAAGTCTTACGAGGAGATCCTCGTGGGGGACGGTGTCAAAGGCCGCCGACAAATCCAGCATGACCAACATCACCCTGCCTCCAACATCCAGCGTCTCCTAGATGACCTCCGAGACCTCCAATAGCGCTGTCTCCGTGCTTAAATTGGGCCGGAAGCCTGATTGAAAGGCATGTAATAGCTCGTGGGACTCCAAAAAATGGGAGAGCACACCATGTACATGCTTCTCGAGAATTTTAGTAAATGCCGGAAGGAGCGAGATGGGCCTGTAGTTGGCAGGGACTTCTGGGGCAAGGTGTGGTTTTTTGAGGAGAGGGATGACCATAGCCTGCTTCCATGACTGCGGGATAGCCCCCTGACTCAGGGAGAGATTCAGGATTGGGTTGGCTAGAGGGTTGACAATAGCTGCCATTTTAGCTAGAAATTTAGCCGGGCAGGGATCACATGGCGATCCAGATTTAAGGTTCGTCATGAGTGTAAGTGACGAAGATACCGTGAGAGGCGGAAAAACCGCCAACACTGGACCAGAGGAAATAGGGTGGACTGGTCCCTCTGGTAAGTTCATGGAATCGACCGTCGGCCTAGTGGGAAAGGAATCCTGTATCAACCTGATTTTAGTGGTGAAAAAATTGGCTATGGTGGCAGCCCAAGTCTCGGACGGAGCTTCCTGAACTGAGTTAGAGCGCATAGTTGTAAATTCTTAACAATCGAGAAAATCTCCTTGCAGGAGCTTTCTGCTTCCTCGATTCTCCTAGCGAAATAGCATTTTGTTTTCCTGGAATACTTGTCGATGATAAGATTTGATCATCGACCTATAGGTCAATCTCGCCTCGGCATCGTATTGAGCCCGCCACATCCGTTCGGCGACTTTACACTGCTTCCGGGCGTGCACCAGCACCTCTGAGAACCATGGTGCCGAATCCCGTTTCGCGGTATTTCGAGGGGGCCGCATAGGGGCAAGCTCAATCAGCCTGTCAATAAGCCACGTCTGCAGGATTTCCAGATCATTCTCCAGGTTACCGGTGTAAGAGACGGGATAGTTCTGAAGGGCCTGGGCCAACAACTCCGGGGTCACCCGATGAAATGCCCTACAGGCACCTCCCTGCTGTCTCATGGCAGTGGCTGCTGGTTTCTTAGTGCCTAGTATGAAAAAATGGGCTAGTCGATGGTCGGACCATAATACCGGCAGCAGTGCAGTCACCGGGAGAGTAGAAAAAACCTGGTCTAATGTGTGGCCTTTATCGTGGGTAGGGCCAGAAAGATAGGGGAGCAAGCCCAGAGAGGCCGTGATATCGATCATCTTGATAGTGTTCAGATCAGAGCCGTCTTCCATATGGAAATTAAAATCTCCGGCTAGTACACAGTGCTCTGCTCTTAAGGCTAATGTAGAAATTACAGACTGAAGTTCCTCAAAAAAGGATCCTGCAGGACCAGGAGGTCTGTAAACTAAAAACCCCTTGAGAGATTGTTGGGAAGATAGGGATAGGGAGAAAGCAAGGGATTTGGCGCCCGTGATGGCCTCCGTGTGAATGACAGAACACGTATAAGCTTTTTGCACCACGAGAGCTACACCCCCCCTCTACCCTTCCCTCTGTCTTGTCTGAAAATATTATATTCAGGAGGAATCGCGGATACAATGTCGGGGTGTGATGACTCACTCAGCCATGTCTCAGTCAACATCAGACAAGCAGGTTTTTCAGTGGCCAGGAGATCGAAGATTTCTTGGGCATGTCTGTGGACTGATCTAGTGTTAAGAAGTAAGCAGAGATGTTTAGCATTTTGCTCCCCTTTGCTGGATGTGGAAGGGGGGACACTAGCGAGATGCCAGCTACAACCAGGACATTTACGCTTACCCTTATAGCGGCCAGGAAATACCGCATGACAGAGGTCGGCTGGTTTATAAAAAGAGCGGAGCTCCTGGGACGAATAGGATATCATAGTGACACAAAGGTAAAATGTGTAAGGAAAATAGCAGTCTGCCACGCCGTACGCCTCCGGGACGCTGACGGGCGCAGACGGGCAGGACTCTGGCGCGACTCAGGCGCAGGTCCGGCGCGTCCGCAATACAGGTATTGAGCTCCCATGGCATGTAGAGCTTTGTATGCCAGCGTCAAAGCCTTGAATGCTATCCGTTTCCGGATGGGGAGCCAATGTAGAGCTTGCAATAGGCTAGAGGCACTGGCTCGTCTATGGAGGCCAAAGATGGCTCGCGCGGCAGCATTCTGGGCCACCTGTAGACATTGTAATAGGTAGTCCGGGAGGCCAAGATACAAGATGTTAGAATAATCCAATCTGGATCCAATGAGGGCCTGAACTGTCATTCTCCTGTGTTCCTCAGAGAGCAACGGAAAGAACTTCCGGAGCATCCTGAGGATGCCAAAACATGTTCCTGTAGGAGCCAGCACCTGGGATTTGAGCGTCAGCCCATTATCGATTTTAATTCCCAGGTTCTTGGCTGACTGGGATGGATGCGCTGGAGGGAACATGTCGGCGGGCCACCACCCATGCCAATCCAGATCAGATGGACATCTGAAAAAAAGTATCTCGGATTTGTCTGAGTTGCACTTGAGGCTGTTCAACTGGAACCAATTGAAAACAGCCCCAAGGCACCCACGGATACTTTCGCCATCAAAATCTTCACCCTTCTGGCAGGTGAAAAGAAGCTGGGTGTCATCGGCATAGGATACGATCTGGGCCCGAAGGACTCCACCAATGTCGCAAAAGGGGTCATAAAGATGTTAAATAGAGTTGGGCTCAACACGGAGCCCTGAGGAACTCCGACTCCCAAAGGCGACATCTCAGCGGATCCAAGGGAGGCCCAGACCGTTTGTCGGCGGTTGGCTAGAAAAGAACGAAACCAACTGAGCACCGTCCCCCTCATACCGATCTCATGAAGTCTTACGAGGAGATCCTCGTGGGGGACGGTGTCAAAGGCCGCCGACAAATCCAGCATGACCAACATCACCCTGCCTCCAACATCCAGCGTCTCCTAGATGACCTCCGAGACCTCCAATAGCGCTGTCTCCGTGCTTAAATTGGGCCGGAAGCCTGATTGAAAGGCATGTAATAGCTCGTGGGACTCCAAAAAATGGGAGAGCACACCATGTACATGCTTCTCGAGAATTTTAGTAAATGCCGGAAGGAGCGAGATGGGCCTGTAGTTGGCAGGGACTTCTGGGGCAAGGTGTGGTTTTTTGAGGAGAGGGATGACCATAGCCTGCTTCCATGACTGCGGGATAGCCCCCTGACTCAGGGAGAGATTCAGGATTGGGTTGGCTAGAGGGTTGACAATAGCTGCCATTTTAGCTAGAAATTTAGCCGGGCAGGGATCACATGGCGATCCAGATTTAAGGTTCGTCATGAGTGTAAGTGACGAAGATACCGTGAGAGGCGGAAAAACCGCCAACACTGGACCAGAGGAAATAGGGTGGACTGGTCCCTCTGGTAAGTTCATGGAATCGACCGTCGGCCTAGTGGGAAAGGAATCCTGTATCAACCTGATTTTAGTGGTGAAAAAATTGGCTATGGTGGCAGCCCAAGTCTCGGACGGAGCTTCCTGAACTGAGTTAGAGCGCATAGTTGTAAATTCTTAACAATCGAGAAAATCTCCTTGCAGGAGCTTTCTGCTTCCTCGATTCTCCTAGCGAAATAGCATTTTGTTTTCCTGGAATACTTGTCGATGATAAGATTTGATCATCGACCTATAGGTCAATCTCGCCTCGGCATCGTATTGAGCCCGCCACATCCGTTCGGCGACTTTACACTGCTTCCGGGCGTGCACCAGCACCTCTGAGAACCATGGTGCCGAATCCCGTTTCGCGGTATTTCGAGGGGGCCGCATAGGGGCAAGCTCAATCAGCCTGTCAATAAGCCACGTCTGCAGGATTTCCAGATCATTCTCCAGGTTACCGGTGTAAGAGACGGGATAGTTCTGAAGGGCCTGGGCCAACAACTCCGGGGTCACCCGATGAAATGCCCTACAGGCACCTCCCTGCTGTCTCATGGCAGTGGCTGCTGGTTTCTTAGTGCCTAGTATGAAAAAATGGGCTAGTCGATGGTCGGACCATAATACCGGCAGCAGTGCAGTCACCGGGAGAGTAGAAAAAACCTGGTCTAATGTGTGGCCTTTATCGTGGGTAGGGCCAGAAAGATAGGGGAGCAAGCCCAGAGAGGCCGTGATATCGATCATCTTGATAGTGTTCAGATCAGAGCCGTCTTCCATATGGAAATTAAAATCTCCGGCTAGTACACAGTGCTCTGCTCTTAAGGCTAATGTAGAAATTACAGACTGAAGTTCCTCAAAAAAGGATCCTGCAGGACCAGGAGGTCTGTAAACTAAAAACCCCTTGAGAGATTGTTGGGAAGATAGGGATAGGGAGAAAGCAAGGGATTTGGCGCCCGTGATGGCCTCCGTGTGAATGACAGAACACGTATAAGCTTTTTGCACCACGAGAGCTACACCCCCCCTCTACCCTTCCCTCTGTCTTGTCTGAAAATATTATATTCAGGAGGAATCGCGGATACAATGTCGGGGTGTGATGACTCACTCAGCCATGTCTCAGTCAACATCAGACAAGCAGGTTTTTCAGTGGCCAGGAGATCGAAGATTTCTTGGGCATGTCTGTGGACTGATCTAGTGTTAAGAAGTAAGCAGAGATGTTTAGCATTTTGCTCCCCTTTGCTGGATGTGGAAGGGGGGACACTAGCGAGATGCCAGCTACAACCAGGACATTTACGCTTACCCTTATAGCGGCCAGGAAATACCGCATGACAGAGGTCGGCTGGTTTATAAAAAGAGCGGAGCTCCTGGGACGAATAGGATATCATAGTGACACAAAGGTAAAATGTGTAAGGAAAATAGCAGTCTGCCACGCCGTACGCCTCCGGGACGCTGACGGGCGCAGACGGGCAGGACTCTGGCGCGACTCAGGCGCAGGTCCGGCGCGTCCGCAATACGCGTCCGCTACGCGGAGGTAGATGCGTGATTTTTATAGCGCTGCTAGAGCGCGTGGACGGCGATGCCTACACCCAAGATGGCCGCCAAAGTCAGATCCCAGCCCTCGGCGTCAATGCTCGGCCGAGGGCGGTCTGAATAACAAGAAAGGGTGAGGGAGCAACGAAGCGCCTAGGAGCGCTGGGACGTCTCTAGCTCTGAACACAGACGCTTATTATTCAAGCACGGAGCACAAAGCACAACTGCACAATATAAAAATGTCTAAACAGACAAGTCAAGACACACAAGTTAAAAGGTGCAAGAAAAGAGAAGAGACCTCCCGGATTCCGCCTCAGGAGGGAAAAGATCGTAGCAAGTGGTAATCCCTGAGCAAACGCTAGATTTCCTTTTTATAGCGCTGCTAGAGCGCGTGGACGGCGATGCCTACACCCAAGATGGCCGCCAAAGTCAGATCCCAGCCCTCGGCGTCAATGCTCGGCCGAGGGCGGTCTGAATAACAAGAAAGGGTGAGGGAGCAAAGAAGCGCCTAGGAGCGCTGGGAAGTCTCTAGCTCTGAACACAGACGCTTATTATTCAAGCGCGGAGCACAAAGCACAACTGCACAATATAAAAATGTCTAAACAGACAAGTCAAGACACACAAGTTAAAAGGTGCAAGAAAAGAGAGGAGACCTCCCGGCTTCCGCCTCAGGAGGGAAAAGGTCGTAGCAAGTGGTAATCCCTGAGCAAACGCTAGATTTCCTTTTTATAGCGCTGCTAGAACGCGTGGACGGCGATGCCTACACCCAAGATGGCCGCCAAAGTCAGATCCCAGCCTTCGGCGTCAATGCTCGGCTGAGGGCGGTCTGAATAACAAGAAAGGGTGAGGGAGCAACGAAGCGCCTAGGAGCGCTGGGAAGTCTCTAGCTCTGAACACAGACGCTTATTATTCAAGCGCGGAGCACAAAGCACAACTGCACAATGATCACACCATAACGCTGAGCTGCATCGTCCCTCCCACGGCAGAGGTGGTGAGTAAGTACGCTGTATCAAGAGAAATTGGATCATGGGTGGCCCCCTGGGTGGCAGTGCAGACCTCGGGATTGAGAGAGGAGGCCTTTCGGGCAATTATTAGGAGTCTGGACAATATGCTTCGCAAAAACTGAATTTGAGAAAGAGGCAGCGATTATTATCAAAATACTTGTATCCCATTGTTATCCATGCTTTGTCCTTGATGATGCAGTGACCCGAGCTAGAAAGAGGAGCATGGATTCTATTTTGCATCAAAACAACAAGGATACAGCAATGACAGATGTCTGGGATACCAACAGGTGCAGGCCGTTTATGGAATACAATCTGGTGGACAATGACATGACCAAGATCTTGAACAATAACTGGCATGTTTTACAACATGATTAACATTTGTCAGCGATCGTGGGCCACACTCACTCTACTGCTTCCTAATGGAGGACCAGAAACCCGAAGGATATTGTGATGCATAGTTTTCATGATCCTAGTTGAAATTCTTCAGTATGGTTAAGAAACCTGATCAATGATTTGATAAAATGTGATGCTTGCAAGGCATGTCAGTATAGCCAAAATGGAATACAACATATTTGAAGGGAAAAAAATATTGTAATGAGACAGGATAACATGTAACACGGAATCTGTAATATATGCCCTTGAGTGTGATTGTTGAAAAGTATATATTGGTAGCACAGATCAAAAAATCAGCTAATGACTTGCCATCACTATATACTTCTGGAGTACCAAGGTACTACTGCAGCCACAGATATACCGAAATAAAAAGCCCTTAAAACAGGGGAAATACTTACCCTACTTTCTGGCAGTAGCCCCACAGAATCATCTGTGCATCATAATAAATAAGCCTTCCAAATTTCGTCAAAATCTGACTGACGGTTTCTGAGCTAAATGGAATACCAAAGGGTTTACTGACAAATTATTGATGCAAAATTATAAAATGCAAAATATCGATTCACTATACTTAAACAGGTAAGTAAATATCCCCGAAAAATATTGATTAAAAAATATAGTTGTACAAAATATCGTATTTTATATATATATATATATACAAAAAATATTAAATATTATATATGTTAAATAATACAATTAATATAAAAAAAACTTAAGTAGAATTATTCTAAATTTAAAAACATATAATAAAAAAGTTAAACACACATACATAATAGTTTATATATATTTACTTTAAAACAAATAATAAACAATTCATTTTAGTTTATTTCATAATTTTTAAATTATATAAACATTTACAAATATATATATGTACCAATAACATAAAATCTAATTAAAAAACATTCTATTATAAATTAAAACATTAAAGTACTTAAAAATGTTCAAACTTACAATTCCCACTCCAATGAGTGCAACAGTAAAGAAAGTGCTGGATAGCGGGGGAGGGAACGTAATACCAGCAAAGCGTTTGTATGTAGTGATGCGGTATACGTTGGTGCCTGCAGTCGTAAACGTGTGTGTAAAGCAAGACCATACACTGAACGGTGCTACAGGTAAGAGGATAACCCAAAACCCCCAAAATGGACTGAAGTCCTTGATACAATTATACAGGTAGCCTGTGCACAAGTAATCCTCATTAACAGTATTGATACTGCAAGTATTTTATGAACATAACAATAACTGTAGTCGGATTGACGTTTTCTTTCCGTGTGGTTTATTTGTGTTTCAGTAGGGAACGTGTTGGATTGCAGAGGAGTAACCATTATTATTCTCACTCCAGTCAGTTCAAAATTAAAAACAAAAAACATTTTAACAATAAATATATTTAAAATAACAAAATACATTAAAAAAATATACAAATATGTTAAAAATTCAAATACAAATATATTTAATATTAAATTAAAAAAACATATTATAATGTTAAATACTCATAACAAATACCTACAAATAATACATTAAATACTAATTTTAAAAACTCCAAACAAATAAATATTTTTAATTGAAAATTATTTCTAAAAAGAAACATTACTTATGCCATAAATTAACTTTTTTATGTCCTACCATAGAACACCACACAATTCACAACCCACATCTAAATTAAAAACATGTACTTCCTCAACTAACATAATTAATTACCAATTAAATAAATATTATTAATTAAAAAACAAATTAAAACTCATAAAAATGATTTAACTTAAAACACATTACCCCTATAATTCCCACAACGCATAACTAAAATGAGACTATTATAAAGCAAGTAAAATGTATTTACTTCCCTCACTATTCCCCTATAACAATAAAACCCCCACACACACACATATATAAAGAAATACCCTAATTAAATATAAATAAATTCCTTAATAATAATGATCAACTTACTTTTAATTAATTAAACAAAAAGACTTCCCACCATTTACCCCTATAAACCCCACAGCCCACACCTAAAATGTATTACTCACATTCAATATTTAACTTTCAATTAATTAATTAATAACAATAAACAGCTAATTATTAATTATTTAGACATAAATTATTTCCCACCCTTTACCCCATAAACCCCACAACCTACACCTAAAAAAATCACACAACTACCATAATTAATAAACAATTAATTAGTTAATATAAATTAACGACTAATTAATAATTAATTAAACATAAATTACTTCCCACCCTTTACCCCTATAAACCCAACAAGCCACACCTAAAATGAATTATACAATTTTTTTCATTAATTTTATATCACCTAATTAATATTAATTAAGATCCAAGTATTAATTATTAAAAAATAAATTACTTCCCACCCTTATAAACCACACAACCCACACCAAATTGTTTTACACAATTACCATAATTAATTATCAATTAGTTAAATAATATTAGATAACAGCCAATTAATAATTAATCACAAATGAATTACTGCCCAAAATTAATGCTATAAAATCTATGTTGAATAAATAAAAAGTAATACATTATTTATTATACTTAAAATGTCACCCCATACCCCTGTAAACCCACAACCTGCTACAGAACTAATAAATGCTAAATTTAAATAAAATAAAATTCATAACTGCTAAACATTTAACACATATCTTAAAAAACATAAACAATACTTATACAAAAAAATACATCACATACATTTAGAATTTAAACTAAAATAAATAACATTAATGAAAAATCGATATTTTAAACATCTATATTTATGCAAACAATATTAATGACTTTTAAATTTTTTTAAACAATATTTCTTACCTTAAATTCGATATTCCTGAACACGATATTCTTGCTGTTGATATTTCTGAATCACGATATTTCCAGCTCGATATTTGTGTAAGTCAACATTTCCAACTCGATATTCTGTCTCAGCACATACAAAAGTCTATGTAAAATGCATTGGATTTTACACCTGTTTTGGGACCCCTTTTTATCTTTTCACCCCCTTAATGAAATGCCACAAACCTTTCAGGACTCCAAGAATGAAACGGGGCCACCAGGTCTGCAAACGTTTGTGGTCATTCTCAAATAGGTGCAAAGTTATTAAGCGACAAAAATCCCTATCTCTGGTCACCCTAACATTTCACTTGTTCAAAACGAGGCAAATTCAGCAGTTATAGTTACCTGAGCTAACTATAACTTACAACCCTGCAATTCACTGCTTATGACCTCACATATTACATCACTCATGATATGGTCAATGACATCACTGATGATATCATCCAGTGATTCTGAGTTTTTTCTAAAAGTTACTGAGTGTTAAACATATATAGTAAGGTAAGTGGCTGTGGGAGTGCCAGTATGGGTGAATGAGTCGGTGTGTATGTGATGTATAGAAGAGTGAGTGGTTATGTGAGAGACTGTATACATGAGTGAGTGGGTGTGTGTGTTTTTGTATGGGTGAGCAGGTGGGTGTGTCAGTGGATGTGAGAGTAAGTGAGGGCTGGGTGAGTATCTGTATGGGTGAGAGAGTGGGTGTTTAAGTGACTGTAATGGTGAATGAGTGTCTGTATGGGTGAGTGTGCGGCTGTGTCAGTGGCTGTAAATGGTGAATGAGAGGTTGTATGGGTGAGTGACAGGTACATGAGTGTCTGTACAGGATCATGAATGGGTTGTAAGGGGGTGCATGGGTGAGTGAGTGGGTGTCTAATTGTCTGTATGGATGAGTAAATTGTGTGTGTGTGTAGTATGGGTGACTACTTGACTGTGAGAGAGGTTGTATGGGAGAGAATGTGCTTGTCTCAGTGACTGTATAGCTAAGTGAGTATATGTGTTAGCATATGCATGAGTAAGTAGGTGGGTGTGTGAGTATTGGTATGGATGAGTGAGTGGCTATGCGAGTGACTGTATGTATAAGTGGGTAAGTGTTTGTATAGGTGACTCATTTACTGTGTGAGAGTCTCTATGGGTATAGGAGTAGATATGTAAGTGTCTGCATGACTGGATGTGTGAGTGGGCATATTGGTCAGTGAGTAAGTGCATGAGTGCCTTTATATGTGAGATAGTGGTTGCACTAGTGGATGTATATGTGAATGGCTACTTGGATGAGTGAGCAGATGCATGATTGTTTATGGGTCTTTGAATGGGTATGCCAGTGGTTGTGCGGGAGTGGTTGTATTATATATTGTTTGGGGGTATAAGTGGATTTGTCTTGTTCTGCAGATGATGTCATGAGTGATGTCATTTGAGAGGTCATCAGTGATGTCATTTAAGATGTCTTCAGTTATGTCACTAACCATGCCATGAGAGTAATGTAACATGTGAGGTCATAAGCAGTGCATTGCAGGGACGTAAGTTATAGTTAGCCCAGGTAACTACAGCTGAATTTCCCTGGTTTTGTATGAGTGAAATCTAAGCCAACCTTTATTGTCCTTGTAACCTTTTTTTTTCAGTGAACTGCTACGGTTTTTTGAATTCTATTTCCTAACAATGACATCCCCTTAGTATTTTTTTTCAGTTCATTTCTATTGTGGTGTATATTTTATTTCCTAACTATAACCTTTAAACTTTGAGAATGGGTGTGTGAGTGACTGTATAGGTTAGTGAGTGGGTGTATGAGTAGCTGCGTGGGCCTGTGAGTAGGTGTGCGATTACCTCTGTGGGTCTGTGACTGGGACCATGAGTGGTAACATGGGTCTGTGAGTGGGGGTGTGAGTGGCTGTGTATGGGTCTATGAGTAGATGTGTCAGTGCCTGTGTATGTCTATGAGTGTCTGTGTGAGTCCTGCTAAGGATCTGTGGGTGGGTATGTGAGTAGCTGTATAGGTTTGTGAGTATGTGTGTTTGAGTGGTGGTATGTTTTTTGGCTTTTCCATACTCTGGGTTTTAAAAGAGAGAACCATGACCTCTGCTCTTATAAGGAAACATCAATAAAGAAACCACTCATCACAGTTACCCAAGTTCAGATCGCGCTCCAATAGATCAATGATGCATTCACTGTTATTAAGGATTTCAGATCATTTTTCAACGTAGAATATTGGAGAAACATATTGGATTTGCATTCTTCGAACCCAAGAAGTTAGGATCATATGTACTTTACTCAAATTGAGGTTCACCTTGGGTGCCTGCCATGTTTATATTCGTAAGTGCTTCTCGTTGAGGTTTAATTTATCTGAAATGGGCATCACAGCCATAATGGTACCTCATTTCTTTTTAAAGAAGAGTCTACAGTTTTGCCAAAATGATGACTACCCAACTGCAGTACTTTCTACTGGTAAATTAGTACATGCTTTCCCATTGTGTAAATGCCTAGGATATATTGTTCACTACATCTGCGTAATGGACCACCTATTTATGTATTTCTCTGTGTCTCATCTTGCCATTTGTTTCAGTATGTTAATAACTGTACATTTTTTCTAAATTTTTTAAACATTGTGAATTTGTCCGAATTCCTCACAAAATAGTTTGCCATATATGTTCCGGTTTTGTGGAAAAGTCACAAAGATTGCGTGATTTTGAAAAAGTGTAAAACACATACATTTACATATTGTAATTAATGTTTGACAACAGCTGCTAACTGATTTAGGGCCCGATGTAGGTAATCCTCATTTACCGACTCTAAAATACCAAATTTTACCGATTCAGTATTCTAGATTCAGTAAATGAGATGTAGCTAAAAATTCGGTATTTTTTACCGAATCGGTAGGATTCGGTAATTACCGAATCGGTATTTACCGATTCGGTAATTGCCATTGATTCCTATGGGCCTTGAGGTATTTACCGATTCGGTAATTGCCATTGATTCCTATGGGCCTTGAGGCCCATAGGAATCAATGTCAATTACCGAATCGGTAAATACCGATTCGGTAAAAATACCGAATTGTCAAGGGGAACAGGGTGTCACTTTGACACCCTGTTGCACCCCTGATTTTAGCTTGTGTGCCATGTGGCACACATACATGCCCTAAGGGCATGTATGTGTGTCACATGGCACAGGTGTACATGCTCAGATGTGCATGTACACAGGTATTGGTTATTTACCACCAAATACTATTTGGTGGTAAATAACGAATCGGTAATGGCCTGTGGCACTGTTGAAAGTGCCACCTATATCTGGATTTACCGATTCGGTAAATTTACCGATTCGGTATTTTACCGAATCGGTAAATTTACAGAATCGGTAAAATTAAGGCCACCTACATGTCAAAACCCAAATACCGGTTGGTAACGTCCGAAATCGGCCGTTACCAACCGGTATTTGGTGACCTACATCTGGCCCATAGTGTTTAAACTTTTATTTCTGTAATTAAAATTAATTTATATGTACATCATTTTTTGATTGTATTTCGTGTTGTCGTGACGCCGCTCATTTTTTCGATGCTGTTGACGTTCGCAAATATCACGTCACATGGTAACAAAGAGATATGAATGGAGAAGACACTTTCCATTAACCTTCAAAGGTAGTTCCCACCTATTTCTTCCTATTTGAATGTTCCAGTTTGTGTTTGGTACATTCTTGGAGATGTACTGTACTTGCAGTGCAGAATTCTGGTTTGTCTTGTTTTTCTAAAATGAAATGGCATCAGGAAAAGGTGAGGTGGAGAATATCCATCAAGAAGTTGAGCAGCAGGAGGTACCAACACGAGGAGAACCACTTCTGATTGGGAGCCAGTGCCCAAGAGAAAATCTGTAGCTTGTGAGTTTTTTCACCTTCCCATCTGGTGTATCTAAAACAGATGTAAAGTTTGTAAAGAGCCCCTTGTGCAACAGAACCCTATAAAGAAGCTGAGCTAAAAAGTATTCTTGTGGTGCAACAAGTACTTATCACTTGAATAATCTTAAGAGGGCAGAGAAGGAGAGAGCTGAAGACTAGCCATCAACCTCTAGGGCTGCAACACATGCTCCTAGAGAGACAGTACCATCGGAAGGAGAAAACCAGCTGCCACAAATGTCTCCAGAATTAAAACACATTGGAATATTTTGCCTTGACTGCAACAGCAACCTCACAGCTGGCGAACAGTCTGTGAATGTGATTTGGAAACTGCAAGAAAGCATACCTACTATTTTTTTAAAAATAATTTACACCAGTCTTCCTACTATTTTTTTGTTTTTGGATATAATGTTTTTCCCTTGTTGCCATTTTATTTGAGAAAAAAATGCAAAAAGAGTAGAAAATGTTAGAAAAAATAAAAAACACTGTTTCAGAAAAAAATGTTCTTGTCAGAACTGCCTTTCATGGTTAAAAAAATATAAACTGTATGTCTGTGTATGTATAAAGAGCAGCATTGTATATGAGTGTGTTATTGGCTGCATGGGTGAGGGATTGGGTGTGTAAACATCTATATGGGTGAGTGAGTGGCTGTATGAAGGAGTGATTGGGTGGATGAGTGCTTGTATCAGTGTTTAACTGGCAGTATGAGTGATTGGGTGAGTATGTGATTGCTTGTATAAGTGAGTGAAAGGGTGTTTGGGAGAATGTAATGCTGAGTGAGTGAATGAATCCATGAGTGCCTCAATGGGTGAGTGTGTGACTGTGTGAGTGGCTGCATGTGTGAATAAGTGGCTGTGTAAGTGGCTATATAACGGAGTGACTGGGTATTCGAGTTGTTGCATGAGTGAATGATTAGGTGGGTGAGTGTTTGCATAAGTAATTGAGATATGTGGGTGGCTCTTGGGATGAGTGACTGGGTGTGAGTAACTTTTTGAGTGAGTGTCTGCATATGTAAGTAGCTACATGAGTGAGTGACTGCCTGTGTCAGTTGATTGAGTCAACAAATGTGGGTATGAACCACTCTATGTATGTATGTATGTATTATGCACTTGTATAGCGCGAACTGCCACCCAGAGGGTATCCTGGCGCTTTGGACTCTACTGAACCATCTACACAGACACACTGTTTAGACTGTTCTAGGAAAGAGATGAGTTTTCAGACTTTTCTTAAAAGATGGGAGATCCTCCAAGCTCCTCAAGGACAGAGGGAGGGAGTTCCAAAGCTTGGCAGCGGCGTAACTAAAGGACCGACCCCCCATCCGTAGCCTATGGATCCTTGGGACCTCTACCAGATGTAATGAAGAGGAGCGTAAAGGTCTCACTGGGTAGTTCCACGAAAAGAGGTTCTGTAACATGGCTGGACCTTGGTCATGCAGAGCCTTAAAGACCAGACATGATGATTTAAAAAGAATTCGCTGCTGGACTGGCAGCCAGTGAAGGTCTTTAAGTGCAAGGGAAGAGGAAGCAGCGCGAGGCCTAGAAAGAGCTAGCTTTGCAGCCATGTTTTGGATGCGCTGCAGCTTATCAATCAAACTACCGGGTGCCCCCAGAAGCAGTGCATTACAATAATCTATCCTACTAAGGATAATGCCACGCACCACCTCTGGTCTAGCCTGGAGTGGCAGCAGGGGAAGAATTTTCCGTAAGGTGCGAAGTAGCAGCATGCATATGGAAATGGTTTTATTAACAAAACCATCCAACTGAAGGTTAGAGTTAAATGTAACTCCAAGGTTACGGGCAGCATCCACCGCCACCACATTACCCAAGGAGGAAGAAGGCCAGAAATCAGTTGGCAAAGCCCGCGGAACGCGGTCCGAGGAGCAGTGGAGTACCTCGGTCTTCGAGCTATTAAACTGAAGGGAGTTGTTTCTCAACCAATCAGCCACGGCAGCCATACAGCGATGGAAAGTTTCTGTAGACACCGCATCTTCACCTTCAAGGGAAAAGATGAGCTGGGTGTCGTCGGCATGATTGATCACTGAGATGCCGAAAGATTTGATCAATTTAATCAAAGGTCACAGATACAGACTGAACAGGATGGGGCTGATTGCAGACCCCTGAGGGACGCCCTGTCCCACTCTCCTAATGCCTGATCGAAAAGGTGGTAAAGCCACCACCTGATGCCTGTTCTGAAGGTAAGAAATCAGCCAGTCCCGTGCCAGATCTGCTACTCCAGCCTCCTCCAGCCTGTAGATAAGAATGGGGTGGCTGACCGTGTCGAACGCGGCCGACATGTCGAGCAACACTAAGAAGGCTGCTCGACCATTGTCGACCCGAGATCGAAGGTTGTCCAACAGGACCACCAGCGCCGACTCCGTACCATGAGCTGGCCAGAAGCCGAACTGGGCCATCTCCAGGCAGGTGTTACTTTCCAAGAAGCTGGAAAGAGACCGGGTCACAAGTTTTTCCATGATCTTAACTGGGAAAGGGAGCAATGAGATTGGCCGGTAGTTAGATAGACAGGAGGGGTCAAGTGTGGGCTTCTTTAGGAGAGGGGAGACCACCGCTAGCTTCCAGCTGTCAGGGACCATAGCAGTGCTGAAGGATTGATGACAGATGGAATATAAAGGTTGGAAAAGTTCTTCCTGAAAGGATTTCCAGTATTTGTGGTGAAGTGGATCCAGAGGAGAGCCAGAAGACACCCCGCTTGCTACTGTACAAAATTCATCGAATGGTGGGAGCATAAAACTCTCCAGCCGACGGTGAGCTGCCTGTTCTTCCAGATCAACAAGAGCAGGGGGGAATACAGGGGTATCCAAAGGCTGAGGGCCAAGCGTGCCTGAAGTAGTGAGAGCACTCAGGATATTGGCAATTTTATCCTCAAATGCTTTTGCTAAAGAGTCGCAAAGGGATTGTGAGGCTGGGATGTTATTCGCCGCGCAAGCAGGCCTAGCGAGGTCGTTTACTATTTTAAACAGAGTCTGCGCTTTATTAGTTGCTTGTGTCAGCGTGACCTCAAAATATTTTGCTTTGGCGCATATAATTTGGGCTTTATATTCCAGCAGTGCTGATTTATAAAGAGATTTAGCAGTCTCAGAGTAGGACCTCCTCCAAACCCTTTTTGCCTGTTTACACCGATGTTTCAATTGGAGCAGGTTGGTCGAATACCATGGCATATCAGGTCTGCGTTTGACTTTAGATTTCCGTAAAGGAGCCAGTGTGTCCAGCGAGTTGGTAATTTGCTGGCACAAGCTGGAGTAGCTCGCCTCGGCATTCTCCTCCAAATTAAAACCACCGGGAAGCAGAAAAGGGTGGTCAGGGTGATGCAGGAGTTTAGACCACTGCCTGTTCGCTATGATGGTATTCACCCCATTCCTACTGAAAGATTCTGCAGGAAGATAGAGGGAAAAACGAACTAGTGCATGGTCTGTCCAACATTGAAAGGCTATTTCCCTAATCACCACCAGAGAGGCTTCTGAAAAGACCAGATCCAAGGCGTGACCCTTCGTGTGGGTCTGAGAAAGTACCAGCTGTTGCAGCTGAAGATTGCCACAGGCCTGGCACAATTCTCTATAGGCTGTATCCAGAGGCCCATCAGGCCACAGATTGAAGTCCCCCAGGATAAGTAGTCTAGCATGCGAGTTAGAGAGATCGTAAATTAAATCTCCCAGATCTGGTAACTTAGATAATGCAGAACCCGGCGGTCTATAGCAGAGCAGCCCAGATTGTAAAACCCCTTTATGTCCTTTGAGCGAGAAACCCGTAAGTTCAAACCCTTGGACCGCTTTGACCTCGAATAGGGAGAGGGCCAAGGAGTCTCTAAAGATAAGCCCTATTCCTCCGCCTCTGCTCCCCACCCTCGGGCAATGCATGATTTTGTAGCCCGGTGGACAGGCCAGTCCAAGTTCTACATCGCTGTCTGCTCGGGTCCATGTCTCGGTTAAAAAGAGCACATCCAGACCATAGGAGTCTATGAGGAGTGCAATTTCAACATGATGCTTACAGAGCGAGCGGACGTTAAGCAGACCACAGGACAGCACCTCTGGCTTAACGGAGTTCGTGTTCAACACTTGGCTAACCTGGGGACGTAGCTGAATAAGCACAGTCCTAGAGTATGTGACAGGAGGTGAAGAAACAGGGGCAGCGTGACTGGCACTAAGCACGACCGGTGCGCGAACGGGCGCAAACGGGCTTACCTCTGGCGCACCTCCGGTGCGCCTACGGCGCGCCCGCTGCACGTCACCGCTGCGCGCTTGGGAGTGGCACATCATAAATAACCGATAAGCGCGGGAGTCCTGTGAGGCCAATCTCTGGCCCCACACCCAAGATGGCGCCCGTTATTCGGCACCTCCTGACTACCCCCACCCAAGATGGCGGCCAAAATACCGCGATGCGCTTCCAAGAAGTCCTGAGTCCTAAATCCCGCAAAATGGGAGTGGCGGTACAATTATAGTGCAGGTAAGATCTATATACAACCCCTGAAGATGTCCCCAGCGCGAAAAGGCGACTGCGTCCTGGGTCAAGCAGCGCAATGGTGCAGGTGCACGTGAAGTGAATTTTAAAATTATAAACAGCAAGGGCGCAGCAGCAGCTTACGCGAGCGTGCAGTAGCAGGTAAAGTCTACCTGAACTGAGGGAGTTCCTGCTTAAATAAACTCCTCTGAGCGCGGGAGTCCTGCGAGGCCGATCTCTGGCTCCACACCCAAGATGGCGCCCATTATTCGGCACCTCCTGACTACCCCCACCCAAGATGGCGGCCAAAATACCGCGATGCGCTTCCAAGAAGTCCTGAGTCCTAAATCCCGCAAAATGCGAGTGGCGGTACAATTATAGTGCAGGTAAGATCTATATACAACCCCTGAAGATGTCCCCAGCGCGAAAAGGCGACTGCGTCCTGGGTTGAGCAGCGCAATGGTGCAGGTGCACGTGAAGTGAATTTTAAAATTAAAAACAGCAAGGGCGCAGCAGCAGCTTACGCGAGCGTGCAGTAGCAGGTAAAGTCTACCTGAACTGAGGGAGTTCCTGCTTAAATAAACTCCTCTGAGCGCGGGAGTCCTGCGAGGCCGATCTCTGGCCCCACACCCAAGATGGCGCCCGTTATTCGGCACCTCCTGACTACCCCACCCAAGATGGCGGCCAAAATACCGCGATGCGCTTCCAAGAAGTCCTGAGTCCTAAATCCCGCAAAATGCGCGTGGCGGTACAATTATAGTGCAGGTAAGATCTATATACAACCCCTGAAGATGTCCCCAGCGCAAAAAGGCGACTGCGTCCTGGGTCGAGCAGCGCAATGGTGCAGGTGCACGTGAAGTGAATTTTTAAATTATAAACAGCAAGGGCGCAGCAGCAGCTTACGCGAGCGTGCAGTAGCATGTAAAGTCTATAAGTGGAATAGTGGTATGTGAATGGAGTATGAGTGAGTGACTGGCTGTATAGGTAAGTGACTGGGTGTGTGAGTCCCTGCATGACTGAATGACTGCATTTGCGAGTGACTATATGGGTGAGTGAGTGGGTGTGTCACTGGTTGTATACATCAAAGTTTCTTCTGAAAATCTATGGCATTCTTAAGTGTATGAGAACAAGCACTAACTTGGGTACCATGCTGACCTCTTCAATGATTAAAAGCTTCAGTTTCTTCAATACTCTTGATACCACTTGGCTAGCTTCACCAGATAATTTCTGGTATTCTAGTTTATTGTCATGTTCAACAGGTAGCATTAGTAGGTGATGTAAAGTAATACCTTTAATGTTATGTGCAGCTCAATAAATCAGGTTTCTTGTAAAGGGTGACTACTCAACCATAAGGGTCTCAAGGCTCTGAAAGGGGGGGTGGAACTGCAGTTCAATCAATGAGCCAGGTCTTGAGGTCCTTCCTGAATTGCGGCATTGATGGTGATTGCCTGGGGTGCAGAGGCTGGGAGTTCCAGGTCTTTTCAGCAAGGTAAAAGAAGGATTTTCCTCCAGCCATGGTCTTGCCTGTCCGCGGAATGGGTGTCAGGGCCATTTGGGTGGAATAGAGATGTCTGTTGGGAGTGTAGAAGGAGAGGCAGTGGTTAAGGTATGCAGGTCTCGTGTTGTGGAGGGCTTTGCAGGCATGCGTGAGAAGCTTGAATCTAATTATTTTGTTGATAGGTAGCCGGTAAAGTTCTCTCAGGTGGCTGGTGGTATGGCTTCAGCATGGGGTGTTCAGGATGAGTCTGGCAGAGGGGTTCTGTATGCCCTGCAGTTTCTTTGGAAGTTTCTGGGTGGTAGCAGTATAGAGTGCATTGCCGTCGCCGAGTCTGCTGCTGACAAGTGCATGGGTGACCATTTTCCTGAACTCGTGGGGATCCACTTTAAGATCTTATGAAGCAGGCGGAGCATGTGGAAGCAGGCTTTTATTTGACGGTATGTCAAGAGCGAGGAGTCCTGAATGATGCTGAGGTTTTGTGCATGGTCCATGGGTCTGGGGCGGGGGGGGGGGTTCCGAGTGCTGTGGGCAACCACAAGTTATCCCAGGTGGAGTGGTGAAGCTCAGGATAAGCAATGGAACCCAGGATGAGGACTTCAGTCTTGTATGAAGTGAGCTCAAGCTAATCTTGTTGGTGATGTTACTACACATGGCATTTGATTCTGAAGTCTTCCGTAGAAACCCAGTCAGAACTGTAATTGCAAAGCTTTTCCCAGTGCCAGTTTGACAACTGATGCATTGTAATATTGGTTTATACAAAGAACATTCACATTGTTTCTTCTCCTTGAGAAATCCATGCTCTATTTTGTCTTTAACTTCATAAAAAATCTCTCTCTGTTCATCTTCAGTTGTTCAACAATCTGTTAAAAATGGTCAGTTTCCTCTCTTGAATGCTGTATTGCACTATCTACATCATTCATAGCTATAGCTTGTTCCTTTTTTAATAATTGGTTCTCCAAGAGGATCTTGAGTCAGTGGTCTAGAACGTTTGCTGCTTTGTGAACTCTCCTTGGCTATTTCACCAGCAATAGTTTCTTCCTGTTCAATCTCATCTTTCAACATTTCCACGTAGGTTGGAAGGACTAAACACTCCATGCTGTCTTTCACACCGTTGAAAGAGTCTTTGTAAAAGTCATAGCCTCCAAGTAAATCTGATTCAGCACGTCATGGTTTGAACAACTGCAAAATTGGTAAGTAGTAAAACTGTCTTCTCTCTCGAGTTTGGCAACTAAGCTTTCGATGGATAATTAGATTTCCTTTCTTGAGTCTCACCAAATAATCACCTGATTCAATTTCTGCTTATGTGCAATATTTAAGTACTTCAAAAAGACACATGTTTTGAAGATGTGGACTCCTTCTCGGGTAGTATGTATTCAACATATTAGTTTTAAGAATGTCTCTACTTTTTAGTTCAAATTTGCGAGATACTGTATTTCTGGGAAAGACTTTAGTACTCTATTTCGACTGCTTGCAGGATCCAATGAGCAAAGCGTTCCAGCTATCTTCACATTTAATGTCCTTTATGTTTGAGTTTGCTTCTCATAAGAAGTCAAGCAGGCCATACCATGCATACTCAGCACAACTGAGTGTTAGAAACTAAGTAGGTGCTCCTAGCTTTCTCAACATGTATTTCAGCTGATGTGACAACAATACATTCTCATTGATGCCACGTTGGCACACCATCAGATTAATCAAGTTATATTCCAGGTTTTTATCTTTTTCTTGCATTTATTCAAAATCTATATTTTTATAATAAACAATATTTAGTACCAGATATGCTGATTTAGCTTTTTTTACTTTGCTAACATCCACTAACTCTTGCCATATTTTGCTCATGTTAGGGACTTCGTTGACTAGAATAATAAGTGTTTCTTCCAAATGTCTCTGCACACCTACAATTTCAATATTCTGCTTGAAATCTAATGACAAATAAAACAACTCTACCTTTAGGACCTTTCTGTAACTCTGTTGGAGGTAATGCCCCTGTCTTTGGCTCCCTATGAACTATAGCTTTGAATGGATGTAAACACCGAATTACAACTGATAAATGAACATTTAAATCTTCAAAGTCTTGTGAGATTGGAACTAATTCTGACTTGTTGTGGAGTGCTCTAGGTGGCATTTTTTTATCCTCCAAATGATCATAACAGTACGTATAAATAATTTGTTGTGTGGAACAATCAAATCGTTCCTCTACAAATCAATAGGCTGCAAATTCTTGCCACGTATGTCTGTTGTTTTCTTCAGTTTTTGAAAACACAACAACCAACGAGTTTATTTTTTGTAGTGAGTGCATCAACAACATATATAAACACAGTTCGGTTTCTCTGAACAGACTGTATTAAACTTTCCAATCTCTTCTTGAAAGTTATCAACAGTAATACCTGTGTCCTGTACTGATACACCTACTCCTCATTTTCCCTACACTCCTTTTCAAGACCAAAGAAACTAAACTGAACATCATCACAAATGTTTTCTACTTCTGCTACTGCACCATGCAAAAGAGCTCTGTTCACTTCTCTTAAACATGGGGCAGGAGTTGTGACATAGTAAAGCCTCCTTACTAGTATTTGCATTTTCGAGTGGTGTACAGCTAACATTCTGAAATGATGAAATGGTTTTGGCACACTTTCTTTGATAGACATGCTAGTGAATGTCCCTGTAAATTAGTATGCTTCCATATGTTGCATCGGTCTAATCCTTGCAAAGCCACAATTTTCTGTTTTAGACTTCTGCTTGGAAACGTACATGGGAAAGTTTTCAATTGATCAATAAATTACTGTTGAATACTGCAAACACTCCTACAGTTCCATTTGTATACAGGGGCCTATGTATGCCTTACCTGTACATCTTCAGCAATCACTTCCTCTACATTTCTAGCAAACCATCAGCTCTTTTGGAATAGGAGTACCATCCTTCATCTTATAACATTATCCAGATTCATCAACTGCATGCACTAAGTGTCCTCTTAGAAGCAGCTTTCTTTGTTAAAAAACAGCTCAGAACTATAAGTATGTCTCAATTCACCACAGAAAAATTTGCAAACATGCAATCAATCAATCAATCAGGGGATTGTAAGCGCGCAACTCACCAAAGAGGGTCTCAAGTTGCTTGGGGGGGGGGGAGTCAGGTGGTTAGCAGTTCTGCTCATCTGAAGAGCAAGGACCTGAGAGCCTTCCTGAAGGTTCCCAGGAAGTGGGCACATCTGAGGTCGATTGGGACCTCGTTCCAGGTCTTTGTCATAATGTAGGAGAAGGCTCTTCCCCCTGCTTTGTCTCTGTGGATGCGTGGGGTCTTGGCAAGGAAGAGGGTGGTGCATCGGAGGTTTCTTTTGGATACAAGAAGGGTAATTCTATTGTTGAGGAATTGGGGTCCGGTGTTGTGTAGGCATTTGTAGGTGAAGATGAGTATCTTGAAGGTGACTATCTTCTCAATGGGGAGCCAGTGGAGATTTGTAGGTGTTGGCTGATGTGCTCATGTTGATGGATACAGAGGACAAGTCTGGCAGTAGAGTTCTATATTGTCTAAAGCCTGCAGAGTAGAGACTTGCTGATGCCGGCATAGAAGGTATGTCCGTAGTCCAGCCTGCTAGTGATGTGTGCCTGGGTGACTGTCTTCCTTGACTAAGGGAGAATCTATTTGAAAGTCTCACGGAGGATGCTGCTGAGGGTGTTAAAGCAGCTGGAGGCAACGGCGTTGATCTGCTGGTTCATGGAGAGGGAGGAATCGAGTACGATGCTGAGGTTTCTGGCATGATCTGTGGGGGTTGGGGGCTGTCGAGGGCAGTGGGCCACCAGGTATTTTTCCATGCTAATGGGGTGGCTCCACGGACGAGTACTTCTGTCTTCTCCGAGTTGAGGTTTAGGTAGCTGCTTCTCACCTAGGCTGCGACGTCTTGCATTTCTTCCTGGAAGTTGAGTCTGGTGGTGGTGGGGTCCTTGGTGAGTGAGAGGATGAGCTGGGTGTTGTCGGCGTGGGATACTATGTTGAGGTCGTGCAGTCAGATAATGGCGGCAGGGGTGCCATGTAGCTGTTAAAGAGGGTAGGGCTGTGCGATGATACTTGGGGGACCACGCAGTTGATTTCTGTGAGTTCGGAGAGGAAGGGTGACAATCTGATCCTTTGGCTTCTGCTGGTGAGGAATGACCGGAATAAGTTGAGGGTGGTTCCTAGTATGCTGGCGTTGTGTAGTCTGGCGGTGAGTGTGCAGTGGGAGACAGTGTTGAATGATGCTAAAAGGTTGAGTAGAATGAGGAATGCGGTGTGGCCTTAGTTGAGGAGGGTGCGGATGTCATCTGTGTCGGCAAGCAGGGCGGTCTCGGTGCTGTGGTCGCTGCTGAAACCGGATTGAGAGGGGTCGAGGATAGTGTTGTATTCAATGAACCTTGTCAACTCTGCGTTAACGGTCTTCTCAGTGACTCTCACTGCGAATGGGAGGAGCGAATGGGAGGAGTGGGAAAAATGTGTTCTATTGACAAGCCTTTTCTTTTGGCTTCTTCTCCTCATACACAACACTATTTTATCCAGGGTCTTCTTTATGTTTAAAATCAAACTAAATAGCTTCCTCTTGAGAACAAAGGCCTTATTGACTATGCCCTCAACACATTCATTTTGTCTGGCTGCTTCTCTTCTTCTATTATACTTCATAGTTCTTATTAGATTCAGAATTACTCTACTGTGTAACATTGTAACTCCGAATTTCCTAAACTGCCTCTGGCTTCTAATTAATTGATATTTTTACACTTCATATCGTACTTTTTTCTACTTTCTTAGTTGATCTCAAACTTTGTTTTTTATTTAATTGATTTATATGTCCACTATGTCCACCATTTCCAGTGGTCCACAAACTGTTTTAAGAAATGTCTATGTTCCCTATTCAGCAGCTCTTTTCTCTTTCTCCACTTTCTCTGCATTTTGCCCCTTTTGTTTCTCAGTTGTGAGAAGATCTTATCTTTGCTTCTGTTTCCTTCTTCTCTGACTTTTAATGGCATTTTTACTGTCTGTATGTAACTACAAACTGATGCCTAAAATGAAAACAAAATAACTACATTTACCTTTTAATTTCATATTATCACATTGCATATTGTAAGTTTTTAATTATGCACAAAATCAGTTGTCTTGTTGCAATAAAGCCGAAATTACACTATCAATGTTCATATTGATGTCTATGTGTCTTTTTTGTGCCAGAGTATGCATTAGTCTCCTACTAGATATACTACCATATACATTACTGTGTTGTGTTACTGTGTTGCTGTGTTGTCCTCTGTTCAAAGGACTACTTGTCTGAATGAGACACTAGGATGTGCCAGTACTTGGCTAAATACGGGAGTGAGGGTTCGAGTCCATCTGTAGAAGTTGTATCAGATATTTATGTAAGTGTGCCAGTATATGACTCTCTGCTTTAGTAACTCTATGGCTCCCTAAATGTGTATGTGAGAATCTTAACAAATAGCTCAGCTCCTTTGTTAGAGAATAGAGGGATATGTAGGTGTGTCTGCAACTGCTTCTGATACTGCTGCATACATAGCTAGTTTCTGTATGTGAGTGAATATATAAGTCGCTCTGTTGCTGTCTGATTGAGAGAGAGGCTCTACTCTTTGGAAACATGTATGTCAGTTGTCTTATGAGTGGTATACTCTATTTAGTGATTGTCATAGGGGCTTACGAATGCATGAGTAACTTACTGAAACTCAAAAGGGCAATTCTCTTCTTTTAAGCACAAAGCACTGTGCTTTATGGCATGTCTACAGCTCATCTTAAAGGTGAGTTACATATTCTAAAACATGGGTTTAACGCTTGGTGAAGGACTTTTACATGCCAAATTAGGTGGACACTGACACTGCACAGACACATCTGCACTAGTTGACCTGACCCAAATTTAAAGGACTATTTGTCTGGATGGATGGCTAGGTTGAGTCATTACTTGCCTACATATCTGAGTGAGTGTAACAGACTCATAAGATATTTAAATAATTGTGCCAGTATATAACTGTCTCAGTGACTCCATGGCTCTCTAAATGTGTATGTGTGTGACTGAACAACTATGTCAGTATCTGTGTTAGGGAATAGAGGGGTATATAGGTATGTCTGCAACTGCTTTTGCAGATGAAGTAGTTTCTGAGTATATGAGGGAATGTATGAGTCCCTCTGACGCTGTATGGGTGAGAGGTAGGTCTATGCATTGGAAACATGTATGTTAGTTGCATTCTTTGTTGTATACTCTATGTAGTGCTTGCCACAGGATTCTACAAGTGTATGAGTAACTTACTGAAACTCAAAAGGACATCTCTCTTCTTTTAAGTTCAAAATACTGTGCTTTATGGCATACCTACAGCTTATATTAAAGGTGAATTATGTGTACTAAAACATAGGTTTAACACTTAGTGAAGGGCTTTTACATGCCAAATTGAATGGGTAGTGACACTGCACAGACACACTCTGCACTAGTAGCCTGACCCATGTTCAAAGGACTATATGCCTGGATGGATCACTAGGTTGTGTCAGAACTTGCCAACATATCAGAGTGAGTATAAAAGTCCAGCTGTAGTAGAGCCATATGATATTTAAGTGACTGTGCCAGTATATGAATGTCTGTTTCAGTAACTCTCTTGCTCCCTAATTGTGTATGTGAGTGGCTGAACAAATACCTCAGTACCTGTTTTAGGGAATAGAGGGGTATGTAAGTATGTCTCCACTTGCTTCTGAAACTGCTGCACACATAAGTGGTTTGTGAGCATCTGAGTGAATGTATACATCCCTTTGTCGCTGTCTGAGTATGTGAAAACATGTATGTCAGTTGCATTGTGGGTGATATTCTCTATTTAGTACTTAGCATAGGCATCTGCAAGTGCACGAGTAACTTACTGAGACTCAAACGGACAGCTATTGTCTTTTAAGCACAAAGCACATTGCTTTATGGTATAGCTATAGCTTATATTAGAGGTGAGTTATGTATACTAAAACATGGGCATAACACTTGGCGAAGGGCTTTTCAAATGCCAAATTGAACGGGCAGTGACACTGCACTGACAGACTCTACACTAGTAGGCCTGACCCATGTTTAAATGACAACTTACCTGGAAGAATGACTAGGCTATGTCAGTACTTGCCTACATATGTTAGTAACTGTAGGAGTCCAGCTATAGCAGAGCCATAAGCTATTTAAGTAACTGTGTCAGCATATAACTGTCTGTTTCAGTAACTCTATGGCTCTCTAAAAGTATATGTGAGTGGCTGAACGAATACCTCAGTACATGTATTAGGGAATAGAGCAGTATGTAAGAATGTCTGAAAACTGTTTTTGATATGGCTGCATACATAACTAGTTTCTGAGTATGTGAGTGAATGTATAAGTCCCTCTGTCACCATCTGACTGGGTGAGAGAGAGAATCTAAGCTTTAGAAACATGTATGTCAGTTGAGTATGTGAGTATACTCTATGAGGTGCTTGGCATAGGGATCTACAAATGCATGAATAGCTTACTGAAACACAAAAGGACATCTTCTTTTAAGCACAAAGCACCGTGCTTTATGTCATACCGACAGCTCATCTTAGAGGTGTGTTATGTATACTAAAAGATGGGTTTAACACTTGGCGAAGGGTTTTTACATGCCAAATTGAGCAGGCAGTGAGACTGCACAGACAAGCTCTGTCTGAATGGATGACTAGATTGGTATGTATGTCAGTACAATGTGATCTTTTAGATCGCGGTACTTTACAACGCGGTTATTACAACGCAAGTCGTTACAACGACTTGCGTTGGAGGGCGCGGATTGAGGAATCTTATAATTTTATATTCCAACACCAGTCCACGTAACAGTACAGAAGGTGTTGGAATATAAAATTACAATATTCCTTAACCAACAGCGCCATCCAGCGCAAGTCGTAGTAACGACTTGCGTTGTAATGGCAGCGTGGTAAATGCCGTGCGGTGTAAACACCGCGTTGTAAACGATGTTTACCACTAGATTGTGTTGTTACTTGCCTACATATCTGTGAGTGTAGGAGTCCAGTTATAGCAGAGCCATAAGATGTTTAAGTAACTTTGCCAGTATATAACTGTCTGGATCAGTAACTCTATGGCTCTCTAAATAAGCATTTAAGTGGCTGAACACATGTTATGGAATTGAGGGGTATGTAGGTAGGTCTGCAACTGCTTTTGATACTGCAGCACACATAAGTTGTTTCTGAGCATGTGAGTGAATGTATAAGTCCCTTTTTCACTGTCTGACTATATGAGAGAGAATCGCAATGGCTTGGAAACAAGTATGTCAGTTGCATTATGGGTGGTATACTCTATGTAGTGCTTGCAGTAGGTGTCTGCAAGTGCATGTGCAACTTACTGAAACTCAAAAGGGCAATTCTCTTCTTTTAAGCGCAAAGCACCATGCTTTATGGCATATCTACAGCCTATCTCAGGATTCAGGTATTTGTAGTAAAGCGTGGGTTTAAGACTTGACGCAGGGCTTTTACATGCCTAGTCAAGAGAGCATGAGACTGCAGAGACAAGCTCCACACTGGTAGGCCCTGACACATGTTTAAATAACTATTTGTCTGGATGGATGACTAGGCTGTGTCAGTACTTGCCTACATATCTGAGTGAGTGTAGTAGTCCACCTATAGCAGCGCCATGAGTTGTTTAAGTAAATGTGCTAGCGGTATGCGACTGTCTCTTTATTACCACTATGGCTCTCTAAATGTGTATGTAAGCGGCTGAACAAATACCTCAGTGCCTGTTTTAGGGATTAGATGGGTATATATGTGTATCTGCAAGTGTCTTTGATACTGCTGTACACATACTTAGTTTCTCAGTGTGTGAGTGAATGTATAAGTCCCTCTGTCGATCTATGACTGGGCGAGAGAGAGGCTCTATGTTTTAGAAACATGTTTTTCCATTGCGTTATGGGCGGTATACTTTATGTAGAGCTTGGCATAGGGTTCTGCATGTGCATGAGTAACTTACTAAAACTCAAAAGGACATCTCAATCTTTAAAGCACAAAGCACCATGCTTCATGGCATACCTACAGCTGATCTCAGACATTTGGTATGTGTTCTAAAACATTGAGTTTAGTCTTCAATCAATCAATCATTCAATCAATCAATCAGGGTTTTTAAAGTGTGGCTACTCACGCTTGATGGTCTCAAGGTGTGTGGGGGGCTGCTGATCTGTCTGGGCACTGGGTTCATTCGAAGAGCCAGGTCTTAAAATCCTTCCTGAATTGCATCAGCGATGGGGCTAGCCTAAGGTGGAGAGGCACGGTTTCCAGGTCTTTGGGGTAAGTTATTAGCAGGATCTTCCTCCGGTCCTGGTCTTACAGATCTGTTGGATGTTGGCCATTGCCAAACTTGACAAATGGCTTTTAAATGCCAAGTGCAGCTGGCAGTGAGAGTGCACAGGAAAGGTCTGCACAAGCAGACCTGGCCCATATTTAAACACTGCATATTTAACTATTCCTAGCAGTCTCAAACTATACATGTGATTCAGTATTAGTTTGAAGGGCATGTCTTACTATCTAAGCACAGACACACCTACCCTATAATTTACCAACACCTACCCTAAAGGGTAACATACACAGCTTTCAACTTTCCAAGGTTTAGACGTTATGTACACCTACAGTGCATGTTTTTCCTTTCAAATCTGAGACTTGTAGTCCTCTTTTTTAATGGTAAAAATAGGACTACATGTTCCAGAGTTCACATAAAAACATTCTTTGTGAGCAGCACATCATGTAGAGATGTGTAAAACTTTGTAGATCTTCTAATTTATTGTTAACTATAAAACTGACCCTCAGCAAGCATTTCTTTCTAGCAATTAGAGCATGAGTTAAAACAGCAGATGTGCTATACACGGTTCTAGGGCAACACATTTGACTTGTAGTCCTCTTTTTTAATGGAATAAAATGGGACTACGTGTTCCAGAGTTCAAAGAAAATCATTCTTTGTGAGCAGCACATCATGTATAGATATGTAAAACTTTACAGGTCTTCTAATGTATTGTTAAGTATAAGTCTAACCCTCAGCAAGCATTTCTTTCTAGCAATTAGAGCATGCAGACAAACAGCAGATATACTATATAAGTTTCTAGGGCAACACATTGTGAATCAATTTCACACACACCTAGTTTGCACTTCACACAAATAGTTACATACTCACACACTCACAAAGCTTCCTACTCACCTATTAATAAATACATAAAAGCACTCACACTACTCATCATCTGATAATGTTCCAATGCTTTGCTACTCACAGACCCACTCAGAGACTGATATACCCACTCACAGTCTCACTCAGAGACCCACACACCCATTCACAGACTGACTCAGATATTCATGTACCCACTCACACCACACACCCACTACTCACATTTATCAACCTAACATACACATATATCTTTTCAATCAATTTCTTTCTCCAATTTCAATGCAATTCACATACATGAACATTGAGTTTGTTGTGAAATTGTTTTTTGCTCTTATTAGATAGATTGAATATTCTCAGGAAATGTATAAACTAAGCATAAGAATGTCACACCACTCTCATACAAAGCAACCATTGACGGCAACCTTTTCAACTTTGCACTGTCTTCTACTGTGGAAGGTATCATAAAAAAAAACATTTCTTTCATATGTTAGTGTTGTAGCTCCACTTCCCAATTACTAGTATGTGTTAACCCTTTCATGTACTTTTTTTATTAAAGAACCCCAATATGGTAGGGTATTTGTGCATATGTGTGACTTATCCGAGATCGTCGCGACAAAGTCACAAAAATTATGTGAGTCCAAAAACATATTTAACTGTCTAGCTTCATGATTTTTAACCCACAGTGCCCTTTATTAGCAAGCCCTCCCTAGGAAATTAACCTCTTATTATATGAGTCTCAAAGCGAGAGTCTGAGTGGGTGTGTGAGTCTCTGAGTTCATGTGTGAGTCTCTGAGTGGGTGTGTGAGTGTCTGTTGGGGTCTGTGAGTGGGTGCATGAGTATCTGAGTGGGTCCATAACAAGTGTATGAGTCTATGAATGGTGCATGGAGACTCTGAGTGGTTCTATGAGTGGGTAGATGACTCTCTGCTGAGTGTTTGTGTGTGTGAGTGCATGAGTCTCTGAGTGTGTCTGTGAGTGGGAGCATGAGAGTCTGAGTGGGTGTGTGAGTGAGTGGGTGCATGAGTCTTTGAGTGGGTCTGTGATTGGGTGCATGAGTGTCTGTGTGGGGGTCCGAGTGGGTCCATAGCAAGCGTATGAGTCTTTGAGTGGGTGAATATGACTCTGCTGAGTGGGTCTGTGAATAGGTACATGAGTATCTGAGTGGGTCTTTGAGTGGGTGCAAAATTCTGTGAGTAGGTATGTGAATCTCTGAGTGGGTCTGTGAGTGGGCATGTGCATCCCTGTGTGAGTGGGCGCATGAGAGTCTTAGTGTATCTGTGAGTGGGCGCATGAATGTCCGAGCTGGTGTGTAAGTGGTTGCATGAGTCTCTGAGTTAATTTGTGAGTACGTGTGTTAGTGTCTTTGTGGGTATTAGAGTGGGTGCTTGAGACTCTTTTCATTGAATGTAGAAAGAACCGAAGGTTAAAGCTTAGTTATATTTAGGAAAACTCTTTTTTCCTATACAAACCAAGTTTATAGAGAGTAATAATATCCTGCACGACTCTCAATCGGGTTTCCGTGCGAATTTCAGCACGGAGACAGCTCTTCTTGAGATCACCTATGCCATTCGAGAGACTTTGGATGGTGGGGGTGGAGCCATCTTGGTCATGTTGGATTTGTCGGCGGCTTTTGACACCGTTCCCCACGATGGTCTCCTTTTCAGACTCTGGGAGATCGGCTTTCGTGGGACGGTGTTGAATTGGTTTAAGTCTTTTCTGACCAACTGCCGACAAGTGGTCTGGGCACCTCCGTTTTCCGCCGAAATGCTGCCGCTGGAGGTGGGGGTTTCTCAGGGGTCCATATTGAGCCCCACCCTTTTTAATATCTATATGGCCCCTCTAGCGGCGGTGGCGGAATCTTTTGGTGCCCAGATCATATCCTATGCTGATGACACCCAGCTCCTTTTTACGTGTAGCAAGGGTGAGGATTTTGACAGCGGCCGGGTCAGGGAATGCCTGGAAGCCGTATTTGATTGGTTTCAGAGGCACAGTCTGAAGTGCAATTCCGATAAGTCAGAGCTGCTTTTTTTCGGATGCCCGCCGGATCCAGGTTGGAAGACATGGTGGCCTCGTGATATGTTTCCGCCTGATGCTGCCTCGTTAAAAGCTAAAAATCTGGGTGTCCTGTGTGATGTTGATCTCTCTTTTAGACCCCAGATCATAGGACTGACAGGGAAATGCTTCGGCATTTGAAAATGTTGCGGAAGTTTCTTCCTCTGCTATCCTTACAGCACAAAAAAATCACTGTCCAGGCCTTGATAGGCTCGCGTCTCGATTACGCGAATGCCCTCTACCTTGGCCTTCCTAAATATTTGATGACACGCCTGCAGATCGTGCAGAACTCGGCTGCTAGAGCCATCTTTGGATTACAGCGAAGAGCACAAGCCTCAGGGCTTCTTGAGAGACTTCACTGGCTTCCGGTCGCTAAGAGAGTCTCTTTTAAGATTTGACTCTGGCCTTCAAAGCTCTCCACTCGATTGGCCCAAAATACCTTGGGAAACGTATGGCCTTCTATGCACCAGGAGGACTCTAAGGTCCGCTCTGCTGGCCAAAGCCGTTGTTCCCACCATCAGACGCGCTCGCACGGGAGGTCGTTCTTTCCGGTACCTGGCACTTCGATGCTGGAACGAGCTCCCCTTTTTCTTGAGAACAGCCAATAGTCTGCTTTCTTTTAGAAAGGAACTGAAGACTTGCCTCTTCTCCCAGTAATTCTGTGCCGGCCTGCGGTGGGCGTTGTGTTGTGTACTTCCCTTTTAGTTCTCTTTGCCAAAGCGCCGGGACACTCCACGGAGTAGCCGTGCGCTATAGAAGAGCCCTTTATAACATAACATAGTAATAACTTTTATTTACAATTTATCCACCGTCTTCAAAATATTATAAGTAGCAGACCTCCTTACACAATCTTTTCAGCTTGCTAACCAGACAACACTAACTATACTTGCCACTCTACTGTAAATGTTTTCCATTTCATAGAGTCCAGTGTCGCAAGTGGAGAGTTGTTATGTGGAGTGTCATAAAGTACAGTGGAAGAGAGTGTTGTAAAGTCTATTGTCATAGAGTGGAGTATTGTAGATTAGAGTGGAGTAGAGTAGAGTGTAGTAGTGTATCGTACAGTTTATAATTATTAATATTATGGATTAGTAGAGCACATGTCTGCCCTAGGGCTTCCCAGCGCTAAGCAGTCAGTATGGACAGGTTATACCTTAAGATATTGCGTAAACAGCCAGGTTTTGATCTTTTTACGGAACTGTAGTTCTCCATCTATCTGCCTGTATTCCAGTGATAGGGAGTTCCATAGTTTGAGAGAAAGGTGGGAGAAAGATCTTCCTCCCCATTTTCCCTTCTGACCTTTGTCTGTTTTAGCCGTTCTTCTGGGATAGATCGCAACTGCCTCTTTGGAACATAGGGGCCTCCACTG